>NC_137608.1:21626622-21629122 GCF_963280865.1 Gymnoscopelus braueri | reverse complement strand
GGAGCTCAACTCATTCATACTGTAGCTCAAGTCATTATAACACGATAACGTGGTTAATAATTGTTTCTTTGGGATGTACATGACACGGAAAATTACGGAAATATTAACGCGACTCGGTTTGCTAAGTAATGGAGTACGGACATTACCGCGATTGACTGCATAGAGATTAGCTTACTATTAGCAACGTCTATGGGAATTTGGGAAACCTCATGTTAACTGTTAGCGGTTTGCGCTAGCGTGCTATCGCTAACGGCGTTCCCTTCCGGGGCGACAATATGCGTGACGTCAGAGTTGTTTGCTGCTGAGCTGAAATATTGCCCAATAAGGGTATTCAAATGTATAGTGAACAATTAAAAGAACACAATGCAAAGGCTACAGGCACGATCGGATTTTAGGCGGGATGTGTTTGAAATTGGACAGGTCTGCTAGAACATAGATACAACGTTCACACAAAGAAGAAGACGGAAACGATAACAGTAACCCCGTAAGTCTTACAACTACGGGAATGTATTAATAGATACAGTATGTCCAAAGCTGTGATTAGACAATAACATGAATTGGCACTAGTATGGTCCTTTAAGCCTGGCCCTAGGCTAACCATAACCCTAACCTTATTCTAACCCTAACGTTAGCCATAGGGTTAGGGTTAGGGTTAGGGGCCCAAATGAGGATCTACCTCATGTATCCTTGTGAGGATGTTTTGTCTTGGAGGATACAGTGAAAACGCACAAAGGAATGTAATGTTGGTGCTGATGACTAGGTGGAATAACACATCCTGACAATGATGACAGAGGGGAACCAATTCTAACTACTGTTATCATCATACGCTCCACTACACAGCCCCTGGACAGTAAAGCCTGCAGCATTTTTCCAAAAGTAGTCAAACATTATTTGGCTTCAGCAGGTCAAAAAGAACAAAAGTACGTTATTGCGGAGGCAACGAACAAACACAGTGCCTTGCCGAAGTATGTTTGGCACCTCCAAGATATTCCAACATGTCGAACACCACCGCAGAGACACCAATGCGAACATTGTGTGTGATTGGTCAGACACTCAATGCGCTTGTGATTCATATTGTTTTATTTACGCGATCTGCCAGCAACCTACCATTGGACACTGAACAGTTTTGAAGAAAGGTTGGCTGACAGGGTTAGGAGATACAAACGTCTATCCTCTCTGAGCAACTACAAACATAGCCATGTGTCAAAGGTTGACGTAATCAAACTGTGAAGATCCGTGGTAAAAAATCTCCGCTCCAGCAGTGTATACATTGGGCAAGTCTAACGTTCAGAAATTAGGATGGAGCCGCAACGCGTGTAAAAACAATTTAGTCAATGAGAACTTTTTTTGTTTCAGCAAGACCTGCCAAATAAAAAAAGCAAACTGAAGAGAACCACCGCTTTTATAAGCTTTATACTGTTTTATGTAGGTTGTAGTCTGTTAAGAATTATTAAAGGAGAAAGCCGTCCACTCTCCTTACAAGAGAAAGTTCTCACTCTGGTTCAGACAGTGGGGGTTACGTGTTAAGGTGCGCTATGCAACGTTGTTTGAGTGTAAACATGGTTATATAGTAAGTATAGTATAGTATAAATATAGTATATTCTTGCTGAGTAGGCCTAGTATGGACAATGTGCTTTTTAATTGTTCTTATCCCAACATACAAGCCTATTTAGCATACAACATACAAGCCTGTTTAGCTCCCGTTTACAGCCATACAAATATAAACAAGACTTTTTTAAACTACCTTTGGAGAACCTCTTACCCCAACATGCAAGCCTATTTAGCATACAACATACAGTACAAGACTGTTTAGCTCCCGTTTACAGCCATACAAATGTAAACAACACGTTTTTAAACTACCTATTCTCCATCCTGTTCTGGTGCTCACCCAGCCATTGTGTGTCCCTCTGTAGGCTACGTCCGGTGGATGTTGAATTCATGAAGGCGCTGCATGAAAAGGTCAACGTCATTCCACTCATCGCCAAGGCCGACTGCCTCACACCCAATGAGATTAAGAAACTTAAGGACAGGGTGAGCGGCATGTCGCCCTATTAGAATTAAATCACCAGTTCTATCATCTATTTTGATCAATACTTTTGTGGATTTTTATATTTTTGGGTTCAGTGCGAGAAATACATGATCTCTGTGTGTGTGTGTGTGTGTGTGTGTGTGTGTGTGTGTGTGTGTGTGTGTGTGTGTGTGTGTGTGTGTGTGTGTGTGTGTGTGTGTGTGTGTGTGTGTGTGTGTGTGTGTGTGTGTGTGTGTGTGTGTGTGTGTGTGTGTGTGTGTGTGTGCGCGCGCGTTTGCGTGTTTGCGTGTTTGCGCTTGTGTGTAGGTTCGAGAAGAGATAGAGAAGTTTGGCATCAAGGTGTACCAGTTCCCTGAGTGTGACTCAGATGAGGATGAGGAGTTTAAGCAGCTGGACAAAGAGCTGAAGGTGGGTCTAGGACAGCTGTTGTCAAAGTGGGGTCTGGGGACCCCCAGGGGACCTTGGGGGGGT
>NC_137608.1:21321622-21621622 GCF_963280865.1 Gymnoscopelus braueri | reverse complement strand
GAGGTTTTACTCTTACAGTATGTCTCCTATAGTCTCATTCTTTGCTTCTGCAAAACAGTACGACAGACCTGCACAAGATTCATAACTTTGATAATGTGTTACATTTTATGGTCAGGGATCATTTTCGGAGAATGTTCGAGGAATCATTTTTGAAAGAAAATTTCCCATATTCGCTGTCAGATTAGATGAGTGATATCCACACAGTATGCTTATTCCGGTGTTACTGTAGTTGTACTGGGCAATGACAAACCTTACGATTCTGAATATCATATTTGTCATCTGTCTGACAGTCAGTTAACTCGTTCTCTTCTCTTCTCTTCTCTTCTCTTCTCTTCTCTTCTCTTCTCTTCTCTTCTCTTCTCTTCTCTTCTCTTCTCTTCTCTTCTCTTCTCTTCTCTTCTCTTCTCTTCTCTTCTCTTCTCTTCTCTTCTCTCAGTAATTATGATGACGGGGCTATCACTCCTGTGTCTGCTCCTCTTGTCGAGAGTCACTGTACAAGGGTCATCAGCCTGCCCCTCTACTTGTTCCTGCAACGGAGGTCAAGTGGACTGCAGCCGTAGGAGTCTGACCAGCTCCTCGCTCCCCACCCATTTCCCACCTGGCACGACGGAGCTCCACCTCCACAACAACCTGCTGACCACCCTCCCTAATGGTCTGTTGGATGGCCTCACCTCTTTACGCTCCATCTCTCTCCATGGCAACCCGTGGGCGTGTGACTGCGGGGTGCTGTACCTGCGTGCCCTGCTGCTCCGCCAGCCTCATGGCCACCACACATCACACAGCAACGTCAACTGCAGTTCCCCCCCTGGACTGAGAGGGAGGCTGGTGGTCTACTTAACTGAGGCGGAGATTCAGGAGACCTGTCACTACTGGTACTGTGACCTGGCACTGGCCTCGCAGGTGTGCCTGTTTGTGTTCGTGGCGGTGCAGGCGGCATTGCTGGTGGGCGTCATTGTGTTCCTGAGGAGGTTCGAGAGGATGTCCAGGGCCGCGAGGAGAACCACAGAGGAAAGCTTTATTTCTGGGGAGAACCTGATGGATACAGAATACGAGCCCTTGAAGGACAGCAGCATCTGAGAAAGAGTTGTCTGATGGGAAGGAAATAATACAGTTTTATGTTTTCATTTGCACAATGGACGGCAAATATCTTTGTTTAAATGTTTTTTCAAGCTTAAAAGACCCTAAAGGTGATGTCTTCACACCTGTTTGTAATGTATAAAGACAGAACAAGAAATGAGACAGTATTTTGTTATTTATTATAGAGAATAATTATGAATATATAGGCTATTTGAAGTACAGTACCATGTTTAATAGTTAATTAGGTCCACATAATATTGTTGACCCAAATTGTGCAGAACTGTATTGTCCTTTTATACATAACACAAACTGTTATATTGTGACTTTTTGTTTTGTGTCTTTTGTACTGCAAAATGTTTATGTATTAAAGAGATGCAAATGAAATGATTGACCATGATTTCTTCCTTTTTTTCTAAACTTTTTTGGGGGACAGTACCAACTATGGTTCATATACACTTGACATACTACACAATGACACACATGATCCTTTTCTTATGTATTTATGAATAATAAAACATTTCTCCAACTGAAAACAATACATAGATGGCATTGTACATTGCAAAAGGACTATATCTATATTTGAAGTTTGAAGTATGATATTTGGGCTAAATGCCTACATTTAAAATTAAAGATCCAATATACTGATAGCCTATAATGTTCAGTCACTGTCTCTGGACTGTCTTAATTTGAAATTAGGTGGATTATTTTGGCCTTCACAACAGATTACACAAAGTGATTACCCTACTATTGAGAAACTGTAAGAAATACAACTCCCCTTTCAAGCGTGGGCTATGACTATGGCTCAGCTGATTACTGCAGTAATCAGCTGAGGGATAAAACACAAAAGGATAAAACACAAACTTTACTTACTTGGTAGCAGCCCCTGCAGAGACATAACATAGGCCTACAGAATACAGAAAAAGATCAAATAAATACATGCATACAATTTCAATGTACAAGACAAGTAAAAGAACAAAATAGGTCCTGACCGTAAATGGAAGCTGAACTCAACAATAGATGTTTGGGTCCAGCTCCTATTCAGACAGTTCTTTATGGGGGACCTGAAGTTAAATAGGACCACAATGGAAACAAGTCCCCAGGACCTTTTTGTGTTATCCTTTTAGCCTTAATGTCTTACGGTACCACGTGGTGTTTGCATTTCTGACTAATAAAGTATCCAATCAATCAAACAAACAAATTGAGCTAATCGACTTGGCTTATTGTTATATTTTCTTTCTTTTTTCTTTTCCTTATTAGTTTTTTTTTTTGTTCGTTCTCATTTTGGGCATTTTTTAATATGTCATAGCCTATGTATGTAATATCACATTCTAGGGCTATTGTTATTGTTGCATATTATCTTTTGCTTAAAAAGCAGACAAGCTGCTTTTCAACCTAAACTATGCAAATGTACCATTCAGAATTTGTAGTTGTTAAGAATAGTAGCATTTAGGGTATTTGTTCTAGTCCACTAGCGGAACCTTTCTTTGACAGAGCGTGTTGAACACGGACATTTTAACACCCTGGACCAATTTTGTTTACACGTGAGATTTGTCAATGTGCCACAATTTACACTGTAAAATGGCACAAAAGATCCGAAGATAATACACTTATTTGGAAAATCAAACTATAAAGGTTAGTAGCGAATACTATATGATGTTAACACGGCGTGATTGCTTATTTCTTGTTTTATGTGGGATTGCAAATAACACGTGTTGTCAACTTGGCTTGCTATCGTCATTAGTTTAGTGTGTGATAGTTATCCACAATGTGGCATGTGATTGTATTCGTATCTATAACTGCTTAGACTTAAAAGCACATACTATTCCGCTGATCATTTCACAGGCTTGGCTTCTGGAGGAGATGGGGAGACTGAGGAAGAATCACAACTGGAAAGGGAGACTGCAAAGACAGGGAGACGCTCAACCGACAGAGACTGTGAAGACAGACGTGGTGGTCGAATTAGAAGGTAAATGAGAATCTACCTGTTTTAAAAAAAATAAAGAAGAATCTATGTTACCAATATCAGTACTGTAGAGCAGTGGTTCTGAACCTGTGGGTCGGGGAGCCCCCACATGATTTTGGGGGGTCCCCAGATGTCAGTGAAGTGACAATTTTAGGACTTTTAAGACCATTATTCTGTGTTAAAAGTAATTAGCAAACAATACTATAAGAACTGGTCAAACATTAGCCAAATTGTCAAATAATAAGAGAGTCAACATTTTTGAAAATATTTTCACAAAGTTTATCTGTGGAACTGAGTCAGTCAACTCCTACAATTCCAATTGCTTGTCAGGGTGGGGGGGTCCCCTCCCAGTTCAAATGTGATTATTTGGGGGGGTCACGGCCTGAAAAGGTTGAGAACCACTGCTGTAGAGTACTGATGGACACAGGATGATGGATCAAAAGCCTGTCATCCTGTTGAGAAGAAGAGGAATGCACTGCGCCTCAGCCAAAACAAGGCAGATACAGACCGATACGGGTCAGAACCTAGTGACTGACGTTCCGATGTCTACGACTAGCAGCAAGCAACTTAGATGCTATAATACTATTTTGGCATCTAAGTTGCAATACCAACCCTTGACAGCCTTATATTAAACAACGTTAAACTCACCAAGATTGCAGCTGTACGGAAAGCTTGGGTTATCCTCTTTGTATCTGTCATGTCTTTGTTTCATAAAAATGTTATGACCTACTTTCTGTCAATAAATTCCGTGCAGGTTTTATTTTTTTTAATGTTTGGAAGAACTCGTTGGAAATCACTCAACGGTCATTCGTACCACCTGTTTCGAAATTTCACATAATGCAGGAGGCAGCAGGATGTTGCGTTATTAAAAACGAGTTGCTTTCAGCTCGAACACTCTAATTTATTGACTGAAAGTAGCTCATAGCATGTCTACGGTGGATTTCTATGACACAAAAACTTGACAGATAAAAAGAGGTTAAGGATAACCCAAGATTTCCGTACAGCTGCAATATTGGTGAGTTTAATGTCGTTTAATACAATCAGACTTTTTGGTTTCAATGAATGGGCTGTCAAGGGTTGGTATTGCAACTAAAATGTCCGAGCTGCTCCAATGTCCTCTCCTCCTTCACTCCTGTCATCCTGTGTTGAGCCCTGTGCTTGTCGTAAGGAGAGCTGCTAGTTTAGAGCTAACGTTTGCGTCATGTTTTTGGTTGACTATTCAACTTAATTACTTAATGTTGGCTTTTATTGGACTTTAAGTGCAATTGATGTCAGTACGTCGGGGCCTGTGGGCTGAGCCCCGCTGTTCGTGAAACACAGAGCAGTGGAAAGGAGAGAAAATAGCGTGACTAAATGACAGCAACGCAGTAACGACTCTGAAATTAAACACCAGGTGCACATAAATTGGATAAATAACAAACATTAGGTTTCTTTAATTACAAAGCACTGTCTAGATCTGCTCTATAAGAAAAGTGCCCTTAACTTGTGTTGTAATTTGGTGCTATATAAAATAAAATGTACTTATATTTCGGGGGTATGGGAAGCACTGCTTCTGAGGTTACAGATTTATTTATCAAATAGGATCTTTAGGACTAACTGTCTTACTGTCCACACTGTTATTTGACATTGTCAACCTATCTGCATTGGTTGCTGTGGTAATGACATAGGTGTGATCAATGCTTAACTTATACTTTGTCGACGCCATTGTACAATGAAGTATAAATCAGACTTTAGTGTTTGAGTGTCCAGATTGAGAAATCTTATTTAGAAATCAGATGTGAATGACATTTCATACCACCTAGGCTTGGAATGTGGTTCAAATCTGATTAATTAAAATCAGTTTTCCATGAGGTTTAAAAAAAAAAAAAATTCTGAACCTAGCCTACTGTACGTGTTCCTCTCAACAGATGGAGACAAAATTAAAGGTGTGGATGCCAGCAATGTCCTGGTTCTCCCGGCCACCAAAGCCAAAAAGACCAAAGGTGTAGAGACACCTGTCTCAAAGAAACGGCCTCTCACCAATAAGCAGAAAAAACAGCTGCAGAAGGTCCTGGAGGTCAAGGAGAAGAAAGCTCATGTAAGTGGCACTCAGAAAACGATTAATTTTGAGCTAATCATCATCTGTTTTTATGTCAAAAGCATCCTAACATCATCTTCTCCTCTGTCCACTTCAGAGAGCAGATATATTGACTAAGCTGGCTGAGGTACAGCTTCCAGAGTCTGAACTGAAGTTGCTCTACACCACTTCTAAACTGGGCACAGGAGACAAGCTTTACCAGAGTAAAACGTAGGTTTACACATGTACACACACCTAACGTAAAGGCTGAGCTACATGCAGATTGTCCCAGAAACATTATGATCAGCGAGTGTGTTTGTGTATCTGCTGCAGCAATTCTCACAATTTGTTTATTGCTAGGAAACCTGATGAAGTGGATGACGGAGGGTCTGGGCCAAAGATCAGCAGCCTGAGCGGAGCTAACAGGAAACGAAAATGGGAAGAAGCGGAAGAAGAAGAACAGAAGGGAGAAGAGAGTAGTGACCTGGACTCATCCTCTGATGATGACGGTGACGGCAATGATGGAGGACAGGAGTCTACAGAGGCCTGTGAATCTAAGGAAGCTCTTTCCTCTTGTCAGGAGACAGAGGACAAGCTGGATGGGGTGGAAGAGGAACGGGTGGTGGTAAACGATTCACTGAAGGAGGAGAAGAAGGAGGTTTCTGACCAACTCCAAGTCCCAAGCAAAATGCCATGCCAGCCTGCAGTGTTCATTCCAGTTTATAGGCTGCCAGAAATACAGGTACAGTATGTGCTTTTCTTTTTATTTCATCTGCACATGTGTCGGTGTGTTTGTCTCTGTCTGTCTGTCTGAGATTTTGGAGAGTCCTAGCTTCACAGGTGTTTTGGCCGATATTTTATGAAAAAGTACAAAATCAATTCTAATCAATTTGAAAAAGATTTGATTCAATATTCTATTTGAGAACATTTAATTTAAAATCAAACAAAAACTAGAAAACAAGTAAAAAGATCTTAGCTGAGTAGATAGCTTGTAGATCTGCTATTTTTGAAAACTACACTTTGGCTGCTTAATTGCCGAGACATCAAAAGGGCGGATATATCGGTCTAACTCTGCTCTCATAGTTACATTAACACTGAGATTGTGTGTGTTTATCTCTGTACATGTGTATGTGTTGTAGGAAGCACGTTTGAAGCTGCCCGTGCTCGGAGAAGAGCAGGTTATCATGGAGGCGGTCAGGGAGAACCCAAGTATCATACTCTGTGGAGAGACGGGAAGTGGAAAGACCACCCAGGTTCCCCAGTTCCTGTACGAGGCTGGTTACGCCAGGTAAAAAAAACGTTTTACACCCTTTTCCTTTAACAACCTCTTTGAATGTTTTTTTCTGGGGGGGTGGGCAGGTGGCATTTTTAAGCCTTTACTCGACAGCGATAGTGAAGATAGAGACAGGAAATGTGGAGAGTAGGGGTGACATTCAGCAATAGGTCCTTCCTCCTGGGACTGAACCAGGTCCAGCACTGATCAGGCCAATTCACCCATGTGTTACAGTATGTCCTTGCCTCTAACCACTTGCTTATTGGGTCTCATCAGCAACCTAAAATGTTACTATGGCTTTGGTTTCTTTCCTCCAGAAAGCTTGCAGGTTGAGTTCATTCATGTGCTCTGTCTGTCTCTCCCTCCCTCTCTCCAGTGCCAGTGGGATTATAGGTGTCACAGAGCCACGGAGAGTGGCAGCTGTCAGCATGTCCCACCGAGTGGCCAAAGAGATGAACCTGCCCCCACAGTAGGAAAATCACTGTATTTTGTATATTTTCAATAACCACATTTCTTGTGTTGATGCGTCTTCTCAGAGACGTGATTTGAGAAAGGAAGTAGTCATATTGAACTATTCATTTTATTGTCTGTATATTAAATACACTGGGGTATCCCTATCCTTCAGGGTGGTGTCGTACCAGATTCGATATGAGGGGAACGTGACAAGTGACACCAAGATCAAGTTCATGACTGATGGTGTCCTATTGAAGGAGATTCAGAAGGTAGCTCACTCATTTCCCCTCGCTGTCTACACATACATGATCTCTGTCTCTTTGTCTACTTAACACGGTCACATTGTCTTGTCCCGTAGGATTTCCTGCTCCAGAAGTACAGTGTGATAATAATAGATGAAGCTCATGAAAGGAGCGTGTACACTGACATCCTCATTGGCCTGCTGTCTCGTATCGTCCCACTCAGGAATAAGGCAAGCAACTGTCCCGTTGTCTAGTAATTGGATGTGACAAGTTTGTGCTTAGATCAGTAAATCTGTATTTAAAATCAAATGGTGTGACATATACACTGTACTAAAGCTCGACCAATGCTAGATTTTTGGGTCCGATCCCAATTTGTGAGAGTAGACCATTGATTACTGATGTTTTGACCGATATTTTGTGCAACATCTAACCAATTTCATTTGAGAAAAATATGTATTTTAGAGAACATTTAACTTATAAACAAACAAATGAATAAAAAGAAACACAAATAACATTTTGTTAGATAAAAAAGAAACAAAAACTTTATTTGATCACTGAAGCCCTATTCAAATGTTTGCCTATATTGACATAGGCAAAATAGGGACGCCAGGTTGAACGAAAACGAAGGTGAAAACGAAAATAACTGCAGATGCTGATGTTGTCAAAAAAGTCAAATAATGACTGATATATTGGCCAGACCTTCAGTATATACCGTATATCAATCGGTCTGGCTCTACAGAGTATATCCTCAGTCTTCTACTAAGCCTTAAGGTAACTTTTCACATGAATACTAAGTCGTTTAGGACGGTGACACTGCGATCCATAGTGACTTATAATAAGTAGTATGCTCATCGTGGTTATTCTCTCACAGGACAGGATTGTTACACACTAGCTAATAGGGGGGATTGAACCTGTGACACATTTCCATTATATTATAACCACTACCCTACCACACTGCCCTTTCGTTAATCTACTGTTCTTGTAATATCCCACATTTCTCTTCATCTATTTTTAAAGCCCATTGGAGGTGATTAGAAAATAACAATCAAAATGGAGCCACAAGGCATATTCGTAGAGATGATGAATAATAATTCTCCCCAAGAGAGGGTGATATCAAATTTGAGGTCAAAATCGACGAGTTACTCTCCTTTGATCTACGGTTCCTTGTGCCACACAGAGAGGTATGCCCATGAAGCTGATCATCATGTCGGCCACCCTGCGCGTGGAAGATTTCACGGAAAACGGGAAGCTGTTTAAGACACCTCCGCCCATCATCAAAGTGGAGGCCCGCCAGTTCCCTGTCAGCATCCACTTTAACAAACGCACCCCGCTAGAGGACTACACCGGAGAGGTCTTCCAAAAGACCTGCAAAATCCACCGCATGCTGCCACCAGGTACACATCCAGACAGTCTCTTAGACATTCAGAAACAAAGGTTTTTGGCAAAGTCTCGGGCCCAAATTAAGTTGCTTGTAATAGGAATACTTTATCCACATTAATCCTAGCGTCCCTATTCTGGGGCAAACATTTGGGGGTTATTTTTGGCGAAGAGATTTGGTGCGTATAGACCCCTGGGGGGACCCCTGAGGTGTCAGTGAAGTATATAGGGATTGAGTGATTAATTCTGTTCAAACAGAATAGTATTTTGCAACCACAGTATTAGTGACCATATTTAGCTGACATTTCACAATATGCATGTTATCCTTTTCACGTAATAGTCGTTTTGGGTTACTTTACATAACAGTATAAAGTTTATAGACATGTTTTTTTCCTTATTACTAAAGCATGCACTTGTATGTTCTTTAGGTGGCATCCTGGTGTTTCTGACTGGCCAGGCGGAGGTCCACACTGTGTGTCGAAGACTGAGGCAAGCTTTCCCTTTCAGGAAGGGGAACACAGCCACGGGTGAGGACCTCAAGCACGCTTAGGCTTTGTTCAGGCTTTAGATTTTAACCGCATTTCAAACCACCTAATTCACAAAAATCAGTTTCCATGTTTTTTTGCTGTTCAGACAAAAATAATCTGCAAATACCTCTGAACAGCATGACAGTTGTCTGTTTCTTACCAGGTGAAGAAGAGGAGGTAAACGCCTCAGACGAGATGAGGAAGTTTAAGAAGTCCAAACGAAAACAGACCGTTGTACGTCAAAGACCCCTAAGACCTACAGTCATTCTCACTCTCCATTATACCCTCTTCTGCTAGAAGACAAATCTATTTTCCACAGTATGAAATCATATTGTATCTATGAGTGTTTATGTGTGAGGGGTTTCTTAGAGTGTTTTCTGCGCTGTGTCTTCAGTCTCTGCCCCGTATTGACCTGGACAACTACTCCGCCTTACCGGTGGACGAGGGGGACGAGGACAGGCAGGCTGGGATAGGAGACGAGGACTACGGGGACTCCGACCTGGACATGGAAGACGATCCCGACGACACGAGTAAGACAGACCGCTGATTTTCTCAGATCCAACATGACCAGTTTTAAATGACTGCATATTATTAATGATGGTGATGATGTTTTGCAGAGGTGAAGGCAGACCCGTCCATTCCTCTCTATGTCCTCCCACTTTACTCTCTGTTGGCCCCGGAGCAGCAGGCTAAGGTGAGATAATTGAAACTTTGTCTGATATGAATGCTGTCATGATTAAGACTTTGAAGAACTTTGTTGCGAGGTGTGCAGTTTGTGAACGAAGCCACAGAAATTATAGTGCGGTGATCAGTGGTGAAAACACCGATATTCACCAACATTCAGACGGCATCATTGACGATTAAGCCGCTTGCGAGCATGCCGACTAGCATGCAGACTAGTATGGTGCTGGTGTACATCTCCTTTGGCCAAATGGATATAGAAATCTTCATAAATACTTTTACTACTTTTACTACTACATATACAAATTTCATAAACTAGTGCATCTGTAGACCACTCTAGTGCATCTGTAGACCACTGTAGTGCATCTGTAGACCACTGTAGTGCATCTGTAGACCACTCTAGTGCATCTGTAGACCACTCTAGTGCATCTGTAGACCACTGTAGTGCATCTGTAGACCACTGTAGTGCATCTGTAGACCACTGTAGTGCATCTGTAGGCCACTGTAGTGCATCTGTAGACCACTGTAGTGCATCTGTAGACCACTGTAGTGCATCTGTAGACCACTGTAGTGCATCTGTAGACCACTCTAGTGCATCTGTAGGCCACTGTAGTGCATCTGTAGACCACACTAGTGCATCTGTAGACCACTCTAGTGCATCTGTAGACCACTCTAGTGCATCTGTAGACCACTGTAGTGCATCTGTAGACCACTCTAGTGCATCTGTAGGCCACTGTAGTGCATCTGTAGACCACTCTAGTGCATCTGTAGACCACTCTAGTGCATCTGTAGGCCACTGTAGTGCATCTGTAGACCACTGTAGTGCATCTGTAGACCACTGTAGTGCATCTGTAGACCACTGTAGTGCATCTGTAGACCACTGTAGTGCATCTGTAGACCACTGTAGTGCATCTGTAGACCACTGTAGTGCATCTGTAGGCCACTGTAGTGCATCTGTAGGCCACTGTAGTGCATCTGTAGACCACTCTAGTGCATCTGTAGACCACTCTAGTGCATCTGTAGACCACTCTAGTGCATCTGTAGACCACTCTAGTGCATCTGTAGACCACTGTAGTGCATCTGTAGGCCACTGTAGTGCATCTGTAGGCCACTGTAGTGCATCTGTAGACCACTCTAGTGCATCTGTAGACCACTCTAGTGCATCTGTAGACCACTGTAGTGCATCTGTAGGCCACTGTAGTGCATCTGTAGACCACTGTAGTGCATCTGTAGACCACTGTAGTGCATCTGTAGACCACTGTAGTGCATCTGTAGACCACTGTAGTGCATCTGTAGACCACTGTAGTGCATCTGTAGGCCACTGTAGTGCATCTGTAGACCACTGTAGTGCATCTGTAGACCACACTAGTGCATCTGTAGACCACTCTAGTGCATCTGTAGACATTACATTACATTACTGTCATTTAGCAGACGCTTTTATCCAAAGCGACTTACCACTCTAGTGCATCTGTAGACCACTGTAGTGCATCTGTAGACCACACTAGTGCATCTGTAGACCCCTGTAGTGCATCTGTAGACCACTGTAGTGCATCTGTAGACCACTGTAGTGCATCTGTAGACCACACTAGTGCATCTGTAGACCCCTGTAGTGCATATGTAGACCACTGTAGTGCATCTGTAGACCACTCTAGTGCATCTGTAGACCACACTAGTGCATATCTAGACCACTCTAGTGCATCTGTAGACCACTGTAGTGCATCTGTAGACCACTCTAGTGCATCTGTAGACCACTGTAGTGCATCTGTAGACCACACTAGTGCATCTGTAGACCACTATTGTGCATCTGTAGACCACTGTAGTGCATCTGTAGACCACTGTAGTGCATCTGTAGACCACTCTAGTGCATCTGTAGACCACTGTAGTGCATCTGTAGACCACTGTAGTGCATCTGTAGACCACTGTAGTGCATCTGTAGACCACTGTAGTGCATCTGTAGACCACTGTAGTGCATCTGTAGACCACTCTAGTGCATCTGTAGACCACTCTAGTGCATCTGTAGGCCACTGTAGTGCATCTGTAGACCACTGTAGTGCATCTGTAGGCCACTGTAGTGCATCTGTAGACCACTGTAGTGCATCTGTAGACCACTGTAGTGCATCTGTAGACCACACTAGTGCATATGTAGACCACTGTAGTGTATCTTTGGACCACTGTAGTGCATCTACCGAGTCTTCGCGGCGACCCCCCCCCACTGGGGCCCTCCCAGGCTCTGTAGACCACTGGACCAATGGTCTATAGATGCAGTACAGTGGTCTTTTGATGTAGTACAGTGGTCTATAGATGCAGTACAGTGGTCTAGATTAAGTACAGTGGTCTAATACAGCTACAGATAAAATACAGTGGTCTCATATAGCAATAGATGCAGCACAGTGGAATCTAGAGGCAGTACAGTGGTCTACATACAGTACTGTGGTCTCATACAGCTATAGATACAGTAAAGTGGTCTCGTTTTACAATAGGTTGAAATTACATATTTGTACCATGCAAAAAACGGCATGGTTCTTGCCCAAAACTGCATGAGATTGGCATACATTTGGCATGTCTGTACAGGGGAGGCTTGTAGGTATCCATGTAATCCATTTACATTCACATGATATATTGAGGTGACAGGTCAAGGGACCATTTGGAAAATGGTAATGGCCGAATCCTTTGGTATTTAGCCCCCTTCCCGACAAGGTAGCATGGCACCGTTGGTCGCATTGGAAACCTGAGGTTGTCTAGAATCAAATGGTAAATTGGGCTAAGTCTAAATTTGAGCACAGTCTCCGAAAGACAGTCTCGCCGCCGTTCCACTCAGCAATCCTGCAGGTCTCATAGGGGTAATAAAACATTGAAAAATAACACTTTGGACCGCTTTTTTTCTTGGGATCACCGAAATCCCTATATTAGAGGTCCTATGGATGCTAAAAATCCAAACTAGAAAATAAATAAGCAATCGCGCGTGGAGCCCTCCTAGGGCCTCTACTATGACTATGATTATTCAATTTTCTCAGATTTGAGGTATAGTGCAGACTATTGGCTACAGAAAGAGTAATTTTCAAGATACAAAGGTCATCTTGGGCTCAAACTGAAGCTTAGGGACAAGTTTTTGATAAACAATTGAGGCAGTGATATGCACCATAAAGTGCTGGAAAATAATCATCTTTGTTGTTATTTGTCAAGTGGACAGTATTTTTTTGTGTTTCTGGGGATGTTGTAGGTCATATCTAAAAATACAATGGTAGCAAGCACTAGAATCCTATTTTGCTACTTACCCCTATGTGTCAGGATACTCCATGGCGAATTTCATATGTGTAAGACAATTTATGTAATTTTAGTACATTTTATATTGCCATTAACATAATTTCGGCCCCAAAAAGGGGTTTTGGGGCCCCTGAGACTAAACGGCCCCGAGTTGGGGGTGGTCAGTATGAACTTGTGATGGCCCAAGGTATATGCTAACAGGAAATCATAGTGATTTTTTTTTAGCAGAGAACATCCTGAGGGCTGGGCCTGGCTCCCGGACTAAAAGGAGTTTCCTTTGGACCACAAGGTCATGGGTTCGATCCCGGGCACCGCCAACTCAGCGTATGAGTAGCACGGTTTGGGTGAGGAAAGTCGTGCAGTAAAGTACTGAGAGCTGATGGTACAGTAGGTGTGGCGCTCCACCTTAGCAATCCATCCCCCAGGGGTCTAGCGCATTGTAACGGGCACAGGCTCCCGCATGGTCGGCTGATACCGACAATAAGCCTCTCCCAACCTACATATGATAAAATATTCACACTCTTAAAGGAGTTTTAAAAAATTGTTATTTTGTATCAATTACACACCCCATGAAGCCTTGAATTCATGGAGATTGTTTAGTTTTTTCGCATTCCTGAGCCAAACATTTGCCGATTGCAGGCAGAGACTCAAAGAGTCTCCTACTGACCAAATTATTGCGACAAAAATAAAAAAAATCTCCATGAATTCAAGGCTTCATGGGGTGTGTAATTTATAGAAAATAAGTACTTTTTTGGGTGAACTACTCCTTTAACAAGTTTCATATTGGAATTTCCTATGTTTTGTTCTTTCGTGACATCATGTATGTCACTGTTGTCTGTATGTACTATGTCCATGGTATATCCCTGCTCTGTTATCAGTACAAAAATAAGCCGATAGTAGTTGTGATGCATCAAGGATCCAATGTTTTGTGTGTGTGTTTTGTCTGGTTCTTTTCTATAGGTGTTCAGCCCCCCACCACCAGGCACTAGACTCTGCGTGGTGGCTACCAATGTGGCGGAGACCTCTCTCACAATTCCAGGGATCAAGTATGTGGTTGACTGTGGTCGAGTGAAGAAGCGTTACTACGATCGCGTGACTGGGGTGTCCTCTTTCAAGATCTCCTGGACCTCCCAGGCCTCAGCCAATCAGAGAGCCGGCAGAGCTGGCCGAACAGAACCGGGGCACTGCTACAGGTCCGAAAGTGCAAACACTTTAGCTGCTAGTTTGAGGACGGGAAGTACCCAGCGTAACTCCCCAGCACAGTGTTTCCTCTAAAGCTTGAATTACTTGGTTGCACATCGTGTCGTGCACTGAAAATAGCCGATCTACAAGCTCACAAAACCTCACTTTTCTTTATGCCTAGTACGCTTTTAGTCCATTAGAGGCATCTGCATCGATTCCACTGTTATTAATTGTACTGACGAAAAACATCAAGGTGTACTGACTTCAAACTAGACGCCTTTGTATCTATTGTTACATAGTCATTCTCACCTTCAGGTATTGGGATTTGTTACTTTGTTGTATTAATAATTCCTATACTGTTTCATTAGGTTATACTCGTCTGCAGTGTTTGGTGACTTCAGTCCGTTCTCAGAAGCGGAGATAACTCGCAGACCAGTGGAGGACCTGGTGTTGCAGATGAAGGACCTGAATATAGACAAAGTCAGTAAACCCCCCACCCAGACCTGAACATGCATATGTTTCTGAAAGACATCCCCATGCTGTGTTTTCACAGAAGTGTGTTAATACAATCTTTTCAGGTGGTGAATTTTCCCTTCCCCACGCCTCCCTCTGCAGAGGCCTTGGTCGCAGCGGAGCAATTACTGATCTCTCTGGGAGCTCTTACAGAACCGCCTCGCACTGGGAGGTAACTCTCTTAACCCATTTTGGGTGGGAACCCCCATTTGTAGCTATACCTTTCAGGACGTGAAGTTCGGGAACCCCTTTTGGGGTTCCTGTTGCTATGTACAGTATACAGCAACATACATTTGTTGTATTTTTGAATAAATATATGAAGTTTTTCAGAACACTTATTATGACTTAAAGGTAGGGTAAGTGATTTGCAATTATTCAAATAATTGCAAAATGGGTCTATGTTCTGATAGTGCTCGTTACTATAGAATGTCCTGTCCATATAAGGAGTCTCCATGTCTCTCCAGCTCTTTATAAAACAGAAAATGCATTTTCGTTTCAGTTTCAGTTTAATTTCCAATTTTATCCAATCAGGATAGAGAACTCAATCAGGATATAGATTAAACAAGTGAAATTTGAAGTGATGACACTAAGAAATGAGCAGGCAAAATTTGAACAGGAACACTATAAAAATGAAGCTTAAAAATGGGTACTTTCTCCTGATTGGCTGAGATTTTGACACCTACCAGAAAATGTATTTTCTGTTTATTAAAGAGCTGGAGAGACGGGGAGACTCCTGTTACTGAACAAACACTCTATAGCAATGATTACTATCAGAATATAGTGCTTTAACCTTTTATCAAAATACTTTTTGTTTTAACCCAAAAATATCACTTACCCTACCTTTAACTATTAACTATTACAAAGTGAATTATAGTCCAGTCTATAAAGTAGCCATACAATGTCCTTGAGACCACAGATGGTGGATTTTGATGAGAAATGGAACAAGCTACAAACAACAATCAAGGCAGTTCTGATGCTTGATTTAGAAGGAGTTTTTAGAATCGGCCTCAGGTCTAAATGGGTTAAGCTTGTGTACTGAGTTGTGCACCAAAAATAGCATATCCACAAGCTCACAATACATTGCAGTGCAACACTGTGAGCACTGTGAGCTTGTAGATCAGCTATTTTTGGTGCGTGACACTGGCACGCAGCTAAGCATTAATCACCCTAACTGTTACACTGTCCCATACTGACTCTCTTTGCCTCGCACTCATCTCTCGCTGTCTTTTATCTTTCCCCCTCTTCCTTGCCCTTTTCTCCTTCCCTAATCTTTCCCCTAGCTTAATTGGCCTATTTACTCTATATACTCAATGACAATGCTTCTGTTTACTCTTTTGTGACGAGATAATCGATCCATAGACTGACTGATCAATGCCTAACCGGTCTTTATTTATAGTGTGAAAGAGATGGAGCGAGCGAGGCTGTGCTGTCCCATCACGCCCCTGGGCAGGGCAATGGCTTCGTTCCCTGTGTCACCGCGCTATGCCAAGATGCTAGCACTAGGGAAGCAACAGGATTGCCTGCCCTTTGTTATCGCTGTGGTAGCAGCCATGACTGTCCGGGAGCTCTTTGAAGACCTTGACAGGTGGGCTGCATAATCTTTACGAAAAATCATAATACTGATTTACGTTTAACCATGTAATCCCTATTTTATACTAAGAATTTTGAAAACACATTGTGAACTTGTGGAATGGCCATTTTTGCGGGGCCAAGGGTTACGGGCCATGGGTAGGCAACCTTGCCTACTTTTTGGTGCGGTTAATGTAAACTGCTTAAACTTTTCTACATTATTTCTTCTCTATGCTCAAAACCTTTATTTGCACCAGAATCCCCTGTCGATTCAGAAGCTTTCTCAGACATTTGAATTGACTCCGATATATGTGTGACTATTATGAAGACCTGTCCTGCGTTGTAATTTCAATGTGAATAGTCATGCTTTAAACTACTAACTAATTTTCCTCCCTTCTCAGACCTGCAGGATCTGAGGATGAGAATTCCACACTGGCCCAGCGTAGAGCTCGCCTGAGCCAGATGAGGAGGCTGTGGGCTGGACAGGGAGCTTCTCTCCTCCTGGGGGACCTCATGGTCATGCTGGGTAAGGTTACTCATAATGTGTTATGATTTAACCGTGTATGTGTAGACCTCTACTTGTTTACCATTAGAGGTTGTTGGCATAATTATGGTATTGTTATGTCAGGGTATATATAGTATGTTGTATGTGTATATCTAAATATGTATGTATGCAACTGTAGGTGCAGTTGGTGCGTGTGAGTTTGCTGGCTGCAAACCAGAGTTCTGTGAGGAAAATGGCCTAAGGTATAAAGCCATGGTTGAAATCAGGCGGCTTAGAGGGCAACTGACCAATGCAGGTAGGCGTACACACACACACACACACACACACACACACACACACACACACACACACACACACACACACACACACACACACACACACACACACACACTTACAGATAACCAATATAACACATGCGACAAATAAGCATTCATATTTTATGTTTGTAGTGAATGCAGTATGTCCAGAGGTGGGAGTGTTTGTGGATCCCAAGATGACTCCGCCCACAGCGAGCCAGGTGGTCTGCTTGCGTCAGATTGTGCTGGCCGGACTGGGAGACCATCTTGCCCGGCGGGTACAGGCCGAAGAGATTCTAGACCCAAAATGGAAGAACGGATACAAGGCAAGTTACATCGGGGGATAATATTTTGCTCAGAAAACTGTAGTTGTTTATTTCCCTCTTAAACATGTTTTCTTTTATTAAAATCTCTCTTTAGACACCTCTTTTGGATGAGCCAGTGTTCATTCACCCCAGCTCCGCTTTGTTCAAAACCCTGCCTGAGTTTGTGGTTTACCAAGAGGTCTTGGAGACCACAAAGATGTACATGAGAGGTAAAGTACACCTCCGGTGCGTTAATCAAATCACATTAACAAGGACAGTAGTAACCACAATGGAGACGCTGTGCTAGGGCTGGACGATAGGACTTCAAATCAGTATCACGATCATTTCAAACTTTTGCCTCGATTACGGTTAATGAACGATAATAACGAAAAATTTAAAATAGCAGATCTACAAGCTCATAATGCGTTGTGCGCTTGTAGATCGGCTATTTTTACTATTATTGCAAGCCACCATTGTGCAACAAAGTATAATACAGGGTTAAGTGGTTAATCAGACTAATCGATTTAGTCAGAAAAAAAAGAACTTGCTTCTCAATTATTCGATCATAAGTCGGTTATTGGTTGGTTAATATCGGTTTCAATATATTTTCGGTTAATTGCCCAACCTGTGCCCGTTTCCTGCTGTCTCTCTCAGGTGTGTCTGCAATAGAAGCAGAGTGGGTCCCTCAGCTCCTGCCCCAGTACTGCCACTTCGGCCCTCCACAGGAGACCCCGCCTCCGTGGCTCTGTTCCTCCACAGGCGCTATCAAATGTCACCGTCAAAGCACCTTTTGTAAGTGTCACTGGCTGAATGGATGAATAGGCAAAATTTGAGTAGAGTTGTTTTTAAACGCAGCTGAACATATTATGTGAAGAGACCTGTGGCTTTTTAGTAGGATGGTACGTTGTTGGAAAAACAAAAGGACCTGGAAAAACTTTTATGATGCACATTTTTGAATGAATTTGAATGGAAGACTGTACACACTGCCTGTAAAGTGTCCTCTCGCTTCAATCTATCCTGTGTAGTCCGTGTGAGTTGGCAGCTACCTGCAGTGGAGATGGATTACCCAGATGGCTTGGAACGCTACAAGCTGTTTGCAAAGTTCCTGCTTGAGGGACAGGTACTCTTTCAAAACCTGATATTCCAAATCTTTGATGTGACATGGTAATTGTATGTGATTTATATTGTATATCCCATGTCAATTTTGCAGGTATGTCTTAATTTGAAGAAACACAGTGCCCACCTACTCTCGAACCCCTCCATCATGTTGAAGACATGGGCAAAGTAAGTTATGTGTCCCTTAACATGTGTTAACCCATTAAGACCTGGAACTATGTCATTTAGATTTGAGCTAAAAAAGCATTATTTTACACTTTGGGCTATTCAAAAATAGCAGATATACAAGCTCATTGCCGCGCTACGAGCTTGTAGATCTGCTATTTTTGAAAAATCGTGAAAATGTGTGCAAATCTTTGAATATATATATTTTTAAAGCGAACATTTTTAACTCAAATCGTTGCTTCTGGGGGGTCCCTGGAACTAAATATTTTGATGGGGGTCCGCTGCCAAATACATATAATTTTAGGGGTCCTTGACATGAGAAAGATTGAGCACCACTGATATAGAAACATACGTTTTTCAGAATACTGTTGAGATTTAGGAGACATGTATAATCGGCTTCAGGTCTCAATGTGTTAAAGAAAACATGCAAAATTGTTACACTCAGAGTTAAATAATAAATAAATGAACAGGATTTTACTGTATACATTCTCTTGCTGTTACGTTGCTTTCCCAGACTGCAGCCCAGGACACAGGCTTTACTAGGTGCCCTGGTTTCCCAGAAGGTTGACTGTAGAGATGCGCTGCTCTCCGCCTGGATAAAAAACGACAAATGTGAGCATTTGCAGTAAAAGTGTTTTATTTTATGTTTTTTATTAAGCTGTGCCTAACCTTTTTGTTTTGTGTGTGTGTGTGTGTGTGTGTGTGTCGTTCAGTCCTCCTGTCTGTATACTGCCAGTGGCTACCTGAAGCCATGCACCAGGAAGTGGCCAAAGGTTGGCCTCCTATATGAGGAAGTAAGACGAGAACATCGTATCTACAAAGAACATGGAAATAAAGAATGACTCACTACAGAGACTTCAGCGTAACCCTAGCCAATCTACAAGCTCACAACGCATCCTTATGTTCACCTATACATGCCCAAAATGGGGCAGCAGGGTGAAAGTGGTTAACAGACTCAAAAGTGTGCCTCTTTTTTAAAAGAGCAATTTTTTTTATCCCTGTTTTGTCTGACAGAAACAGACTTAAGTCATGTTTTAATATTGTTATCAAGATACTACAACCCTGTATGTCTGATTTGGTCTTCATAAGACTCGTATTAAAGGGTTTCTTTCAATGGCATTTGCTTGTATAAAATGGTTGGGTGATGACATGAAGATGTGAGCCCGTACAGCATCTGTATGAATGGACCTTGCATGTTTTATTATAATTAATAATACTCTAATCTAAGTATAATTATTAGGGCCAAACCGAGCCATGTAAAGCCAAACTGAACCACTGTCAGTCAGTCATGTCAGATGCATTATAGGTGACTGAAATCACAGACTGGCGACATAAACCCTCTACATTGTTGGACCCAGTCTTGTTTTATATATTTTTCTTAAATTTGAAAATGGAAGTGAATGGCGGTGGGACATATGGAGTCATATGTCATACGTAATAGATGACTGGCGTCATATAGACAGAGTGGCTCCTAGATGGCAAGCCGTCAAGAAGACGATCTGTGAGTGTGACAGTCTGTCTGGAGCTAATCTCGTAAACCATTGGACCTATCCCTCTAAATGTCTCATATTGTATACATTTTGTCTCCTTGGAACTTGAATTTTATACTGGAAGTCAATGGCGGTCTCACAGCTCCTGGCGGTGGGGAAATATTACCTCTTTGTTCTCTTCATTGTCTTTCAGTAATTTTCCCCCCCACAACGGGGTGTGACATTCACATTATGCTGCACCGATGTTCCTGTGACGTATTGATCATACGTCACTGCGGGTGGTGTAGGCTATAAGGCAAGGTGTGCTTCCCCAGGTCATTAGTAGGACTTGCGAGTAGAGGGAGAAAAGCAGGGAACAAGTTTAGGTTAAAACAGCAGCACTGACGCACTATAAGTGAATTATAGTCCAGTCTATAAAGTAGCCGTACAATGTCCTTGAGACCACGGATGGTGGATTTTGATGAGAAATGGAACAAGCTACAAACAACAATCAAGGCAGTTCTGATGCTCGATAATGTGGAGAGAGTTACATGGAATGACAGCATCCATGACATTTATGACTTGTGTGGTGCATACCCAGAGAAATTATACTCACAGACAAAGGTGTTTCTGAGGCATCACGTCCAGCAGTTGTCCATGAATGTTGTGGAATCAAATGAGAACACTTTACAGACGTACCTAAGGTACTGGGAAATTTATAGCAAGGGAGTTGACAATATAGACAGTTTATTCGGTTATATCAACACTCTGCACGAAGATCTTCTGCAAGAAGAAATTCACAAGTGTGAGGTCAGAGAGTTGGCATTAGACAATATAGATGAAGTTGATAGCATGAGTTGGCCACATGAGGACCGGCCAATTCGGATGCAGCTCAACGGAAACAAAAATAAAGAAATTCATTAATTCTACTACGTTGGTCAAGTAGTCACGCGCATGAGTGACCGTGGTAGACCTGGGCATCAGCTTCCAAAGCAATGTATTGCAAGCAACCTGGCCCTTCAAGAACTACCTTTGCCTTCCTTCAAGAACTAGTAGAGAATTTACAGATGTTTGAGTTCTAGAATCCGCACCAATCAATAGAAAGTTGACCTGGCTGCACCATGTCTGCGAATCCCTATCCAAGCTCTACCATGATGACAACATACCAAATGGTCATGCTGTTGGCTTTCAACAACAGCCGGTGGACTACAAGGAGCTGCATGACAGCACATACTGTAGATGAATGAGAAGGAGCTACACAAGACCGTGCTGTAGATGAATGAGAAGGAGCTACACAAGACTATCTGACCTTGTTTGACAGCACACCAATGCTCAACCACGACTCGCAAAAGGAGGAAATAGAGGCAGTGTCCACATTTTCATGCACGCTTCACCATTAAAAGGACAAGATTACGATGTTAATGCATAAATGAGGAGTGCCATAGATAGACTGGTACCTCAAAATATATTTAGAAGCTGCTATAGTGAGAATCATGAAGGCCTGCAGGGTGCGACACCCTCATCCAAGAGCTTATCAACCAACCGGTCCAAAGCCAGATTCAACCCCAGCATCAAGAATAAGGTGGACAGAGTGGAAGGTGATCAAGGTGATGGTATGAAGTTGATTTTATTTTATCTTTAAGACTGTGTGACTGTTCAGACGCAAGGTGAAGTCTATTTTATTTATTTTTAAAAATAAGATTGTGTGACTATTCAGACTCCGTCAGACTGGGTGGAGAGAGATGAATGTGGCCTGAAGACACTTTTGGTAAGGGTTGGTTGATGGAGGAGTAAGGAGAGAAGAGGGAGACACTGAAAGAGAAGGGAGAAGAGTGAGAAGACGGTGGAAGACTGAGGGGCTCATTGTGGATGAGAAGGAGGCTAAATGTGGAGTAATAATGGAGCTTCATGATGGCAACATAATTTGTCTCCAAATGCCTTATGGCAGTGGAAGGGGGGTCCCTTCTGAAAATATTTTGTGCCATGAAGGAACCAATATTTACGTTGTTAAAATGTTTCAGAAATATTCAAAATGTTTCACTTTCTTTGCAAGATTTTGTGTGTGTGTGTGTGTGTGTGTGTGTGTGAGTGTTTATGTTTATGTTTATGGCTGCAATCTGGATGAATGTGCGTGCGCGTGCGCGTGACGTACGATCTGCTTAGACTCAGTGGCCAATGGGGCGTCTCGGTCAACACGGTCCCCTATGTCGTCACTTCCTCCAGTCGGCTCATGCACTTCCGGGACGAAGCGGAAGACAACAACATTAGGAATTCTCGTACAGTTTATTTTCCAGAGAAACTGTCCAAGCTTTGTTTAGAGTATATTTGTATCGAAAACACTAACGTCACTGTGAACATGGTGAGTAAACACGCAAAGATATGTTGGTGACAGGTAATGACAAATTGTTCCCTGTTGCAGATCGTACTTGAACAGTTAGCAAACGGCTATTCAACAAAGCTGCCCCGTCATGATAATTCAGGCTAAACAAGACATAAAGGTATTCTGTAAAACGTCCGTGAGCGTTTTGCTCGTGCGGTCTGTTCTATGATTTTTGTCAGTGGTGGAAAGTAACTAAGTACATGTACTCAAAGTACTGTACTTAACGACTTAAGTAGAATTTTAAGGTATTTTGACCTTACTGGAGTATTTCCAATTTTCATTACTTTTTACTTCTACATCTCACGGGCACATATTGTACTTTTACCCCCCTACAATTATTTGTACACTTTAGTTACTAGTTCGTTTTTGTAGATTTTGATTATTATTACAAAACATGCATTAACCACTTCAGCCCCATTTAAACGTTGGCTATTTGAAAATAGCAGCTTGTAGATCGGCCATTTTCGAAAGATTGTTATACATTTTATACATATTATGATACCTTGTGAAACGGGACATTCTGCATAATGAGTACTTTTACTTTTGGTACTTTAAGTACATTTTAATGCCAGTAGTTTTGTACTTTTACTCAAGTAAATTTTGATTACCAGACTTTCACTAACTGTTTCTACATTGCAGTATTGATAGTTGGAAGTTTCCACCACTGTTTTTTGTTCACAGTTTTCCTTCAACATGTTCGACCACCCGATCCCACGGGCTTTCCAGAACCGCTTCTCCACCCAGTACCGCTGCTTCTCTGTGTCCATGCTGGCAGGTCCGAACGACCGCTCTGATGTGGAGAAAGGAGGAAAAAGTAATTGACTGAAGTACTGTACTGTACAAAACCAAATGGACCCATAGACCATAATCGTCCATTTGGTTACATTTGTACACTCTGAGTTGTTAATGATGGATGAGAAGGATTTACTGTGTAAACAGAACCTTCAATTAAATTGTATACATATAATCATATTATATTGTTCTGGCCAGAGTCAGAATTATTAATGTTTTTTTGTTTTACAGTTATAATGCCACCCTCTGCTCTTGATCAGCTCAGTAAGTACATTGTATTTAGCCACCTCCTGTACCATACTTAATGCAAAAGTCATTATATCTGTGTCTCACCGTTCTACTCTTCTTTGCCCCTACAGGCAGACTTAACATCACATATCCAATGTTGTTCAAATTAACCAACAAGAACTCGGACAGATTGACACACTGTGGTGTTCTGGAGTTTGTTGCAGATGAGGGGATCTGCTACCTACCACACTGGGTAAGAAATAACAGAAGTGACACAGCTTACAGTAGGTGTGGGTGAAATGGGTCATTTTGCTGTAAACTAATGTCACCGTTTCACCGAACCCATCATCACAATACTTGCACAGTATGTGAGCGGATAATAAACATCAAGGTTTTTGTGTGCACTTTTTCCATTATTATGTCCGACTGTCGCTTGTGTGAGCTCATATTTTTCATAATTAAAATGTGATGGATGTTCTGAACAAATAGAGCATTTGTTTTCATAATTTTGGGCAAGTTGTACATTATTTTATTTCTTTATTTAAAAGAAATAGCAGATCTACAACCTCGCAATGTGTCATGTTGACCTGTGTTTTGAACTGTAGATCAACAATCTTGTATACCTAGAGGGATTTACGTTGTTATGATACGGTTACTTGTTACATAGCATGCAATAAACATGTAGTTATGTTTATTTTTCCTTGCAGATGATGCAGAATCTCCTGCTGGAGGAAGGTGGTCTGGTCCAGGTAGAAAGTGTTAACCTCATGGTGGCCACGTACTCCAAATTCCAGCCACAGAGCCCAGACTTCCTGGACATTACAAACCCGAAAGCAGTGTATGAAATATTCAATATCACCTAATTCATGTTTTCTACCTTTCTACATTAATGTTTCAGACAATTAATTTAGTAACTTTTCAGCAGGATTAAAAAGCAGGAGTTATATTTAAAGTTTTGCAATTAAATTTAACTATCATTGTTATAAAAACATAATCCTCCCCAAATTATGAGCAGGATTTAACTGGTGTTATTTGTTCCAGGTTGGAAAACGCATTGCGAAACTTTGCCTGCCTGACAACAGGCGATGTCGTCGCAATCAACTACAACGAAAAGGTCATTTTAAAATCTATTGGATGTATTCCAGTTATGTAGTGCAGGTCCAATGTTGAATTATATTTGTATCTCTATCATAGCCTGTTCAGTTAAGAATAACAACTTTTTTCAGATCTATGAACTGCGGGTAATGGAGACCAAGCCAGATAAGGCCGTATCCATCATTGAGTGTGACATGAACGTAAGATTCACTATATACTGCTCATCACTGTCCATTAATAAATACAACACTACGAACAAATGCTGAATTCATAGGTGATTCTTTTACTTCGTGTATAGCTTTACATGGCTTTGTTGTCTCAAAGTCTTGAGTCTTACTGTTTCTCAGGTGGATTTTGATGCTCCACTGGGTTACAAAGAACCTGAATGGCCCCAGCACCGGCCCCAGCACCACGAGGAACCCACAGTAAGGACAAACCGGATTATTTGTCTAGGAAACAGTTGTATTAAAAGTACCTGAATGTGATTAGAATAGCTATGCTGCGGATGGTCTGAAATAACATTCACTCTTTTGACAGGAGGAAGAAGGAGATCCCAGCAGTTATGCAGACATGGATATTGGATTCAGAGTGCGTATATAGTTTTGTACAAATGTATTTTAGCAATGTTTTCTCTTCTGCTATTCCTGAAAAGCACTGATGTACATGAAAGAACAGTGTTGGTCAGACCTGGTTACATTTGTATACATTGCAAATTTTGTGTTTTTATCAATTATCATATGAATTAGCTGATGTTAGTGAAAATAAATGTATTTTTTTCTTTTCTTTTATTCTCAGGCTTTCGGTTGCTCTGGTAATCGGTTGGATGGCAAATTGAAGGGCATTGAGGCCAACCCTGCACCTATTGACCCAAGTGATATTAAAAGGTTAGACATTTCAACTGTACTGTTTCGTTTGTGAACATTTGTCACATAGTGGTATGGGAGTTAAGGAACTAGATTGCTGGGACTAGGTAACAAGACTAGGTAACGAGTAAGATATCTATGCTGCCGGGCAGAAACCAGCTATGTCCAAAATATTAACTTTTCAGGAAATGAAGGGGAAAAAAGCATGTTTTTAGAACAACATAATACTGCCTCATCAAAGTTGGTATGATGACTTTATACATTGTCAGATACTTTAATGTGTCCTTATATTATCATCACTTTACCCAAATACAGCTCAAGTGGAGTTGGGAGGTTTTTGACCATTAATGTGGAGAGTTTTTTTCCCCGTCTGACTTCGTCATTCTAATTAACCTATTATTAACTGTTAGAGGATCCAATGGAGTTAGGAGATTTTGTCAGAAGCGCTTTTTTAATACTTTTCATTGGTTCAATATTTGTAAAACCCACACACAGACGTAAATGGTGTTCAATAGCACTGATCTATAGAAAATAAATAAAAAGGTTTTTGCCTGACAGCGACGATATCTAGCATCTATTTTGGACTTTGCATCTTAAATATTATCTGGCATATTACCCACAGTTCTCTCATCTTTGTGTACTACAAATCTGTTAATATTGAGTCATTACACTTGTGATCTCTGCTCTAAATCAGCCTACTAACTTCTTTCACACAGAGGAATTCCTAACTATGACTACAAAGTGGGCAGGATCACCTTCATCAGAAACTCTAGGCCTCTGCCCAAGAAACTTCTAGATGATGTAAGTACTGAAATGCATATGAAGCAATTACATTTAGTGTTTTGTGTGCAGAATATGTCTACATTTATGTCATTGTTACTTTCAGGATGACCCTTTGAGCAGATTCATTGCCTTCTCCGGTGAAGGACAGTCACTACGCAAAAAGGGTAGAAAACCTTGAAGAATGAATCAGCAGAGGAGACTGGTTTACACAAGCTCACTATACAGTATCTGTCCTACATCCACTGTAACAAAAATAAACTAGCCTTTAAAGAGCTGGGATTATATTTTTCTGTCCCTTGGATGTTGCGGTTTTGCGATCCTGCTGGGATTATATTATACACTTAATTCTCCAAACATGTATAAAAGGACTGGGAAAGAACGCCAAGTGCAGCCAGCACTAACTCATAATTGGTAAGAATCCAGGGTCACTGGTTTGGTCCTGGCCAGAATAAATCTGCCTCCACCACAAATCTGTTAAACTTGATCTTTTTGTAGCTGAATTTATTTTCCAGTTTTGCACCTCAAACTAGTTGGTGATTTGTTTTTCTTATTCTCTCTAAAAGGGTAAATATTCAGTTAATTTGTGAATGGCTTTTACAATTGATAATCCTAATGCCCTTTCCTTGCTGAGTAATGATAGCCATGTTCTTTTGTTTTCTAAGTGAAGTGATGAAAAATCTTTGTTTGATGGCTTTTTTCAAGATTCAGGTCCTGATTGTTCTCCCAAGTCAGGAATATTGTTACAAAATTACCTTTGCTTGGTTTATTTATAGCTTAAATAAAGTGTTTTGATTTTAAATACGTGCATGTTTTTTCTTTCTTTCATTGATGTCTGAGATAGAACGCATTACCAATGTTTTGGTTGTGTATGTATGTATGTATGTATTTATAAATTTAAAAAAGCCTTGGATCAAGACGATCATAGATGTATTTGATCGAGTCTGACTTTTACGAAAGTCTTGATCCAATGTGTATTTTCTATGGTGGAGGTATTGCTAATCAAAGTACGCGTCATGACATAAATCCTACGTCATATTTGGTATAGCTGACTGATATAGTGACATCATATGAACGTGAGTGTCAGCACGCAGCAGCACATCTTAAAACCATATAACAATGCTTAAAACCAGTACAACCGCATAGTGTCGTTCCACAACAGATAAAACCTCAAACTCTGCACCTTCTGCCAGAGGAATAACGTAGCCTTCAGAAGCTTTACGTCGCTACGTCATCCATACGACAGCAATGGAGGGGAGCGAAAGATCAATCTGGAGGGCAAGTATTTAAATATAAAAATGCAATGACATTGGACCGTTTATCTCTATCAGGCTCGAGCCAAATGTCTGCTGATCTTAACTAGAGTTGCAAAGAAGTGAACTTGTTTAAAGCAGAACAAACAGCAGGCAGTTGGTGTCTAGCTAACTATGCTAATCGGCTAATCTAACCTGACAGTAATTCCCGAGAATACAAGAACAACAGCGGCCACCCCATCAAGCTAAAGAAATGGATCGGGTCCATTTGGTTCCATTTGTATACTGTCAGAGTTACAGACTTGTAAGGGTCAATTTAGACCCCTTCAAGGAACCTTGAGAGTCCCTGGACCCACTCTGAGAACCACTGTCTTAATAATTACAACGTTAAACGGATGTATCACCGATTTTCTGAATGAATGTTTAGAAACACTAGAATAAATATCCAGGTGGCGATATGGTTTTTACATTGTATTTAATCAACTAAAGCCTGTGTTGCAGTTGGCACCGCATGTCCTTTATTAGGTCGGATTAATCCTGTCTTTTCCCCCCTCTACTGTTCTCGACATAAATCTAATTCTGTCTCTTGTCTGTCCTCAGCCACCTCGTGTCTGTGATGACTACTGGAGTGAGTTCAGACACTGTAAAAGCCTGTTGAACCGTTTCCACCACTATTATGCTTATGGTACATTACCATCCTGTCAACAGTGGAAAGAAGACTACGGCAATTGCAGAGAATGGGAGAAACGCAAAAGCACAGAGGCCAAGGTACAGTCAATAGAGATGGTTTTAAAATGAGAGATATTTGTTTGTTGTCCCTCCTTAATATTAAGCCGCTCTTAAGAATGTGCTCTAAAAAAGCAATTTGTGATTTACAAGATTTTTTTTGTTTGTGTTTGTGCAGGAGGCATTACTGAAGAGTGAAAGACATAGGGTGGAAGAGCAGAGAAAAGTTACCCCCGTTTGGGAATTGAGACAAGAGCCTCCCAGAGACTGGCATATGCCCCTAAACCAAGAAAAGTCTCAGGACTCCTGAAGACTCCATTGGCACTTTTCCGTGTCAACATGTTGACTCCATAGTGGCCAGGCCAAAGTGACTATCTATAACATTGAGAGGCTACATTTGTCTACACAACTTTGAGTGAGCCCTATCTGCTGTAGGTGCTGTGGTGATCAAATCATGATTCCAACTTAAGGTTGTCAGTGGGATGATGCTTGACTATGCTTAAGTACAATACATCTGTGACTATACAGTATATTCAGTGGAAGTCTTGGAAGATGTGCAGCCTTTTGATGTAAGCCAATTCTAGTAACATTGTGCTACTTTTTTTCTTCTTTTTTAACTTTTATGAATCCTGTGGGGTGTTAAGAAAAACTTTCGCACACCTAGAATAAAAACTTAAAATAGCAGGTGCGTAGGCAAAAATCATGCCTGAAGAAGGTCATCAGTGCCCGAAACGTTGCTTCTAATAAATCTGCTCTCCTGTACCGTGCAGTTCTGCAGTGTGTATTCCTTTTTATTATTAATCCTGTGGGGGGAATTCAGTTTCAGCTGCAAACAGCTGATGGCTACTCGGATTGTCACGATGAGTGGTTGGGGGGGGGGTTAAGTGTCTTGCTTAGTCACAAGACATGTAGACATTGTTCAACAAGACTGCGATTATCTACATTTTCTTGTGTAGAAGTTAATACATAAAGGATTGCACACAAACAAATTTATCGGGTGTAGGATAGTCTGTCTGTTCATCCATTCCACACCACCTTACATGGTGGTCAGAAACACGTTTGTCAATCTCCGGTGAACATTTCAAGGAATGAGAATATACAGACCGGTGACAAATGAAAACCCTGAATAAATAAGTTGACTTGTCCCCGGCTTAGAGGGCAGTCACTGCAAATCAATACAAAGTTATTCTGAGTGATCACCACCACCTTCATCCTATGATGCACTTCAGAGCACTTCTATCCTGAAGAGAGTGGTCTCTTCCATGATGACAATCCACAGGGCACGAGGGGTCACTGAATGGTCTGATGAGTATGAAATTATGTAAAGCATTAGTCACCAGATCTCAACCCAGTTAAACATCTTATGGAGATCTCGGACCTACGTGTTAGACAGCGCTCTCCACCACCATCATCAAAAGACCAAATGGAATATATTTGTTAGAATGGTGTTCTAACAAAGCAGAGTTCCAGAGACGAATCTCAGCCTAGATGCATTGAACCTGTTCTGGTAGCCCAACCTTGCCAAGAGACTTTATACTGGCTTTTGCTTAGTTTTCCATCCGTAGATTAATGCACATATTCAACTAGTATTAGTACACAATGTAAAAAAGGTAAACGGGAAGCTTGATATTTAAAACTGACAAAACCATTTTGATAATGCATGAGGCAAAACATGCAAGACCAGGTGTCCTTTGTCAGTTTGTTCTAATGACACTAGTAATTGTTACAATTGGGGGATAGCAAAAGTGTGAATGTCAATGACCTCATCTTCTGTGGTGCTGACTTGGTTTGACTCCCTGTTGTGAAAGATCACATACAAGTTTCCCTGAGCACTTTCCACCTTTTATGACATTATGAAATGAGGTGATGTCACAATTTGGCTGTGAAGTGATAAAACAGATCAATTATATCAAACAAGATGCATTTAATGCCAAGTGCAAACGTAATCCAGCTAAATAATGAAGACATAATCCAGATAAATGACATGTCAATGTGACATGTCAAGAAGATGGATTATCTCGGCAGCACCAAAACAGCATCTTGTTCTGAAGCACAAGGATGATGTCAATGGCGGTGTGATGTTACATGCATTCTGTAAATGGAAATACACAAGATTAATAGTTTGACGCTATTCTCTTCCTCCACGTATTGTCTAAACATTGTCTAAATGGAAGCACAGAAGCAGATTGACTCACAACATAAGCTGCCTTTTATTGTTGCATGAAATGTGTTACATAAATGTAAGAAAAGCTTAATAATAAAAACCCAAATGTAAATGTTTGTATTACTATTTCATACAGCTATATGAATGTGGAAAAACAACTTGTGTCATTCAACATTTCAATGAGTCAAGAATTCACACATTTGATGCAAATCTGTGACAAGACGAGTAACATCGAGCTTCAAACTACTGTTTTGGTGTAGAGGGAAAAAAGAAGTTGGCTTAGTACAGAGCCCACTCCGGCCAACAAAGTATATAGGGTTTAGGTGCATAATCCCCATTCCTCACTGAGTGTAGACTCTGGTAATGTCATTGTATTTGCCATCAGGTGCCTCGTGCTTGGCCTTTGGTGCCGTGTAGCTGGGTCCCTCATGACTGAAGGGAAAAAGAAGGGAGTCAGGTTTCAGAGCTTCCTGGTACAGTTCCTCAGACTCGAGCTTCAGTTCCTCCAGAGCCTCCCTCTGAGCTTCCAGAGCAAGCTCAACAGCCTCCATTTCAGAGATATGCTGCATCTGCAAGGAGTAGAGACAGACAGGCACATTGAATGTCATCTAGAAATGGCTTGTACAGTGTACAAGTGTAACCACATGGACCCGTAAGGGTCCATATGGTTCCATTTGTACACTCTCAGAGATATAGGGGATCCGTATATAGGGGATCCATCTAATGCATAATGGTAAACTGAGGGTCCTTGAAATTAAAAAGTTTGAGAATCACTGGTCTACAACACTTTCAACAAAGATGGAGCTGCAATGTACAAACTCAGCTTACCTGTTTGTAACGCGACCACTCCTTAAGTAGCAGAGCGCGTCGCTCGGCCTCCTCAAAGGAGAGCAGGGGTGCAGAGCGTACCCTTTGGGATAGAAAATATGAGATTTGTATGACAAATAAATGATGAAATGTGTGTTGCCTGACAAAAATAAGAGGAAGGGATATGCACCTTGTTTCATCCAGGCATTTGATCGGAATGATGAAGTCCTCTATGGGGATAAGCTCAGGTGGAACTTTCTCCAGTTTCTTCAGCTTCTTCCTCAGCCTCTCTCTCATCAACTGATCTCTTCTGGGATCCGATTTCTTCTTCTTTTTGAGCGGCTCCCCCCTTATGATGGAGAAAGCATTTTATTTGAAAGCACATGCATCCGCCATGGAGAGAGAAAAACTATAATTTGCTAATGTATTATTTGACCACAGCTCACTCATACTATCCGGGGAACACACCATAGTGGAGCAGATGTCTTCAGTGTCAGCACCGACGCAAACCAAGGACTTTGTATCGCATGCAAAGTTTCTCCTTTCAGAAACCTGTAAAAGAATACAGATTGGTGGCGTTTGCGAGTCATGAGAATTGTCGTGCTGCTGAGTGTAGAGGAGTGGGTAATGACAGGCACAACAAGGACTCCTCAGTTTAGCAGACTTTACTGTTGTAACTGCACCCAGGTCAATACATACAGACAGACAGACTTCACAACAAACAATTATGGTCATTAAGGCAGTTCTAGCAAAGAACGGGGAGACTTGTCCGTCCATGCTGTGAGCTTGAGTACCTGTTAACATGAACTAACCTATGAAGTGTCCACCTCTCTTTATAAACGTCCCACATGGAACGTCCCATAGCCAATGAGAATACGAACAGAACATGCACATTCAACCAAACTAGGGGGTAAATATCTAGGTAACACCAAGTTACACACATCACAGTCTGTCATAAAATAAGGTGTCTCAGGGCTGTAATGCCCATCACAACAGAATAATCATGTTTATCCTCTCTGGGATAAAAGAAAAGGGGGGATTTTGCTTTAACCACACAAAATAATACAGTAATTCACTTATATTAGTTGTCCATTTGGTATATTATTGTATATTATAATATATTATTGTTTGTCTTGATGAATTGAATACACAGCACCTCCATGGAAACACGCCCTGGGCTTATTGGGTTATCCTTTTAGCATTATTTTGTATAAATCTGTGCCTTTTTTGCAAACTGTTAATAAAGTATTCAATCAATCAAAAAAAATCCATCATGTTGCTATAAACAGCCATGGATCAGAAGACGGTCATGTCATAATATAGGACAGTCATGTATCAGGGCTGCTATAAACATTGCTATACGTACCTTGAGGGAGCGCTATCTCGGGATAATATCCTGCATAGAGACCGTGATAAAGAAAGCGACATGGTTTCCTATTAACTGGAACACTGCAAATCGTAAATTATGATATAACTATGGATCTCTGACAGAGAAAAGTCACATCACGTCCCCTGTTTGTCTCCTGTGACAGTTCAGCTGCGACGGAATGGCATGGCGCATGAATATGACGGCATCCACCGATTTCGCGTAGCTACTTTCGACTATTTTGTTAGAGCAGAAAAAGACTTGCAATAAATATTAACCACTTTTACAATGAACCTTAAAAATAAAAATGACATTGATTTAGTTGTGTGGGCTTGTTTCCTTCTGAAGAAATGACTTTATTTGGCAGACGCAAGAGCTTGACATTTCTGATTTCCTGTCGAATCTTATTTTCGGTGTGTAAAAACACTTCAGCATACCAGTATCTAGGCGAAAGGTGAAGGCGTTTTAGTCGAGACGATACTGTTTGACATACACTCCGCTTTAAAGTCTAAAGTCTACTTTATTATTTTACAATACATTCATAGACTGGGATCAACATCATGTCGCTTCTCAGAGGTAAGTAACGTTTAACACACAATGTGATGATTTATTTGTGCATTCATTATTGTCAATGCATATATAATACAAAACATTATGACTGCGTGAGGGTAAAGGTGACTCTTTTTGTTTTACCCGTCTGAATGAACTCTGATCATAAATCCCTTTAAATCTATGTTTCTGAGAAATATTAACCGTTAAATTAGGCCATCTGTAATTTGATTAGAATTTCTTAATCTCTCTTTACCTTATTTTTTACTTCACAGAGACACAGACAGAGTAGACGGGGGTTTCAGTCACTCTTGTTTGGAATTGTTTGTCAGTTTGACTATAGCATGTTCATATTATATAGCACAAATAAATAATGATGACACAGCACACTGCTTCGATGATTTACTTCTCATAGCCACAACAAAGTGTTGATATCACATTTGTAACTTTTATGAGATGATGATTTCTTACACATACATGGTATATCTGATCATCAAACCAGTGTGTTATGCACTTGTTACATTAATGAGCTGGTAGTATCTCACATACATGGTATGTCATTAAATCAGAGTGCTACTGTGCACTCTGCCAATATATTATGGTTTGCACACTAGGCTATATTCAAGGTTCAAGGGTGTTTATTGTCATATATATACACTACAGCTGGTGGCAGCTTTAAATGCCTAAATGCCTCTTCAACAGTGTGGATAACGATACAACATTTATAATAAGACAAAAAGGAGAAAATAGGAATAAGAAAAATGCCATAACTATGTTTTCGTATGACAGTGTCATGCAAAAGTAGCGAAAATAGCCAATCTACTACACATTGTGAGCTTGTAGATCTGTTTCTGCTATTTTTGGAAATTCTTGAAAAATGCTGAATATTTCTGAAACATTCTGTTTATAATAATGACATGCCCAAAATAGGGACGCCAGATTGAAAGTGGTTGGTTAAACCCAGAGCCGTATAAGAGAGTTACGTCACTAGCATAGACTCTCATAGGAAGAATGTGGAATGCGGAAATGCTCAATAAGGAAGTTCCAATGTTTGGAACTACAGCCCATAGCAGCCCGCTTTGCAGTGTGATCAAAGTGTGACGCGACTCTCTCTTACACGACTCTGATTAAACCTAGACAAATTTCTTCAGAAGCTGCCTCTGTCTCTCCTCAGGTGTATTTGTTGTGTCTGCCAAGCGCACTCCTTTCGGTACGTATGGTGGTGTCCTGAAAGACCACAGTGCCACTGATATGCTTGAGCATGCTGCCAAGGCTGCCCTGGCAGCAGGGGGTGTGGCCCCAGAACTCGTCAACAGTGTCATTATGGGGAATGTCATGCAGGTACAGTAAATCCAACAGTCCATCAAGTATCCAATTCCACTTGATATCCTGCCTCAGAACACATGCAAAATTAACTGCTATAGATTGAGATCCAGTCTTATGTCCAGTCTAGTTTTAGGTCTTGGTGGCTCAACCATTACGATTGTGACCATAAATAGGACTGCAACCTGCGGTCCAGGCTTGATTTCTAGACGAATTGTAATGCTTGTGACACTCTCCTTTCCTGTCTCTCTCCACTGTTCTAAATCTAAAATAATCTAAATAAATAAAAAAAAGTCCTTTAAAATCTATGCATGTGTTCTGATCTGGACCTCTGGATTTATGTTGTGCTTATCGTTCTGTTTCAGAGCTCAGCAGATGCACCTTACATTGCACGTCATGTGGGTCTCAGGTGTGGCGTGCCAATCCCGGTACCTGCTCTTACTGTGAATAGGCTGTGTGGATCTGGTTTTCAGTCCATAATCAATGGTGCTCAGGTAAGCTTCACCATTAACAACAGATGTTCTACTGGCACATTGTTAACGCTGTGGCTCCGAAAGAGATTGCTGTCTGTAAGAGGGTCTGTGTGTCTGTCAGCGTCAATTCCTGAGCACAATGTCAATAGGCTAATGTGGAATCCCACTAATATTTGGACATTAAAAAAAAAATATTTAACTTTTAATTTTTATGTCAAAGTCAAAGGGGCCCAAATTTGGGCACGGATGATGTCATCAGCTGGACTATTTCAGGGCCGTCGAATCGGGCTGAAACCTTGCCTAAATATGGAGTCATACATAATACATACGTCATAGATGACTGGTGTCATATAGATTGGAAAGATTCTTGAAAATTGGTTTTGCTGAGGTGCTCAACTGGCACAGGCGCAAAGTTCCTGGCCACCAACCGAGGAGACGAGGGGTTAGAATCCTCTGCGGTGCATCTGGCTTGGGCGAGCGTCCCAATGAACACAAGTTGGGTTAGTGGCTTCTGTTCAAGATGGAAACACGATGTGTATCAGAGGAGACGTGGTTGACTGCACCTTTCCTAAGAACAACATGCAGGAGTTGGCAATGACATGGACTTTATATACACACACGGGGGAATTGGCAGTGACTACATTGGGGAGATTTTTTTTTTACAAAAAAATATTAAAACAAGCAGATTTATTCCACATTCCTGAGACTAAGTACACTATAGGAGTCCTCAAGGAGAAAGGCCCACACGGCCATAAAAAGTGTGGTTTTCAGGCTGCTTTACAGAAAGTCAAGTGTAAAGGTCCTTACACACCGGGGCAAATTCTTCATGCGAATAAATACGTTTTTTTTAAAACCTTATAAAGTCAATGCAAGCGTCCACATCAGTTTCGCGAAGCGAAAAAGCGTCTTTTAATTATTCGGAACGAGTCCGAATTTTGTGTATATTCGCATATTCGCCGGTGTGTAACCACCTTTACTATCAATAAAAGGTATTATGGTGTGCACTGTGCATGCTCGAGAGTGTGCGTGAAGGCTTGTACTATATACAGTACTACAATTGCTTTACCTATATTGATTGAATACTTTATTAACAAGATTGTTAACAGTACAAGAAGTACAGTCAAAAGTTATAATGCTAAAAGGATAACACAAAAAGCCCCAGGGGATTGTTTCCATTGTAGTCCATTGTATTCAATTCATCAGTAAGACATACAATATATACATGCAATACATATCAGTAACAGTAAAAGTTCAGTAGCAGCAAAAGGTATATTTACAGAAGAGGGAGGTGATGTGGTGTATGTAGTGTGTCTTCCTGTTATAGAGTTTAAAGTTCTGTGTATTATCATCTGTGTTTGTAGGAGATCTGCCTAAAGGAATCAGAGGTTGTCTTGTGTGGCGGATCAGAGAGTATGAGCCAGGCACCCTACGCGGTTCGCAACATAAGATTTGGCACCAGATTTGGATTTGACCTCAAGGTTTGTGATTTTGTTGTTTTTGGCAGATTTCCTTAAAGCTCCACTATAATTGACTCTGTTTTAGGTAGATCATAATTTTATTATTTAACTCCAACTTCTAACATTGTAATGATGCATGTCTGTTTCAGACCTTGGCTGCCAGGCAATAGAAATGTAGTTGTGTTTAACTTTAAACTTTTCTGTCTCATTCACAGCTGGAGGACACACTGTGGGCAGGGCTCACGGACCTGCATATCAAGATCCCTATGGGCATTACCGCAGAAAACCTGGCAGAGAAATACCAGATCACCCGAGAAGAGTGTGACAAGTTTGCTCACCAGACCCAGCAAAGGTGGAAGGCGGGTCAGTGTAGCTACGTTACTAATAGTTCTGTTGTAAGATTACCGTACACATATTTTGTCGCAGTCAGGAGTGTCCAAAACTGTTACTTTTCAGGAAATGGAAAAAAAGAACCTGTGTTCCATTGAATCCAATGTAGTTAGTTAGTAGTCACAATCTCTTTTGTCTGACGCTGTAGTAGGGTATTCGTTTACAAAAAACATAAAGAGTTTCTTCCCGATAGCAACAATATGCAGTAGCTATGGAAAGCCTTGTTTCTATTTACTGCTCAGCTACTTCATCCAGTAATTTGCACACGCACATACATACATACATGCACGCACACAGACCGTTTCCGTATCCGCTCTAGATACATTTTTAACCTAATGTTTATCCTTGTCTATCTGCAGCTCATGAGGCAGGTCATTATACAGCAGAAATTGCACCCATCGACGTGAAGGCCAAGAAGGGCAAGGTGCCTATGACACAAGATGAACACCCTCGTCCCCAGACCACATTGGAACAGATGGCTAAGCTTGCTCCAGTCTTCAAGAAGGGAGGAACTGTTACTGCTGCCAACGCATCAGTGAGCACAAAACACTAAATCTTTCTCATCCCAACAGAACTCAAAATATTATTATATCTTCCACCAATGCTGTCACATATTGTCTTTCATAATCAACAAAAAGTTGACAGGCCTAACTAATATTACGGAACTCTATTGTTTGACTTGTCATGGGTGGGTGTATCCCCTTTTTCCATTTGGATCATAATTTAGACTTTCAAAACACACTGCTAATAATTATATAAGATCTTAAATGCATTTGTGCATGATGATATACAGTATATCTGCAATTAGAAAACACAAATTCCTCTTCCACGTCTCCAGGGAGTATCCGATGGGGCTGCTGCTGTGGTGATTGCCAGTGAGGATGCTGTGAAAGAACATAAGCTCACTCCATTGGCCAGAATAGTGGCCTATCACGTGTCAGGATGTGACCCAAGCATCATGGGAATTGGTGAGTCTCGTTTGCTGTAGTCCAAGACAAAAATAGGAAGACTCACCATCTCCGTTTTACTTCCCGTATCTGTGAAGTAGGCAGGCGCCTTTTTTAGGAAACCGGAAGCAGGTTGGAGTCTATTAATTCCAATGGAAGAGTGAACACAGCTTCTGAACCATTCTTTAGCTCCTTGGTCACTGAACTAAATATTGGACCCAATCGCAACAAGCCACACAATATTCCCTAGATTTTCATACTAATCATACTACTTTCATACTACAAAGTTTCAGAGACAAATCAGGAGAGAATCAACTTTATTATCAACCTATCTCTGTCCCAGCAACACACTCTCGCGGGATCTAGCACCAGTAAACGTTCGCGAGATTTGTGTACCATGTTGCTTCTAGTGGCTCCAACCGGGATGCTGTATCTCCCTAAATTAACCATCTTTGCTGTAGTGTTCAAGAAAGGTAGTGACTTCTGAACAGGCATCATCATACCCATAATGCATTGTGCAAACAGTCAAAGCTGAGTGAGGCTGATTATAGGTATACCATTGAAATGTTTATGTTTAGGCATTCAATTAGAGATGGTTAGGCATGGGTTTGGTGTGGTTAAGGTCAGGGTAGGATCTGGGAGGGGCAGAGCAGTGAGCCAATGACACGACCTTTAAGAAAAACATGAAAATGTATTGATCTGAATGAAAATGACATTTTAGGTCTGCTCTGTGTCTGTAACTCGCTCTAATCCTTTATAAAAATAGGCCCAGTTCCAGCCATCACAGAAGCTCTTAAAAAAGCTGGCCTTTCTATCAACGACATGGATCTTGTGGAGGTATTATTTCTGTGTATTGAAAGGCCAAAAATTCTTGAGGCAACTGATTCTGATCTGATTCCTGACTTGCTACCTGAGTATACTTAAGTTACTGTACATGCATGGTACCATTCACATACATTGATGTTCTGGGAGTGGTTGTGAAGGTCCTCAGAATGTCCTTTTGCTTTGTACAGGTGAACGAGGCATTTGCTGCCCAATTCCTCGCCGTTTCAAAAGCTCTTGAACTGGACCCAGAGAAAACCAATGTCAATGGTGGAGCTATCGCCATTGGACATCCTCTCGGAGCATCTGGAGCACGCATCACTGCCCACCTGGCTCACGAGCTCAGGTGTCCTTGTCATTCCCCTCACATACTGTACCCTGTACTGAAGTACACCCCAACGTGTACAACTTTTCAGTCATGCTACGGCTCATTGTAATATCAGTTGTTTTCCCTTTCCTACAGGCGTCGAGGTGGAAAGTACGCTATTGGTTCTGCGTGCATTGGTGGTGGCCAGGGCATTGCCATCATCCTGGAAAACACTCAGTGAACAAACTACTACTACTACTGAATGAATGTGCCTTGAAGAATATATCGCATCAGAGAAGACCAAGACTGCACCGTCCACTCACAGAAGAACATTACATGCCATTGACCCCTACTAAAAATAACTTTGCTTTTGGCACCAAAAGGTTTATTTTACACAACCCATAAAATCACAACTAATCTCTTCACATGCTCTAATGGCTGTTTTCCCTGAAACATAACAGCGATAGCATTCAAACTCCTTCTATTATTACCTCATACTGATTCGTTTGTCAGAGTGCTGTATTTATTTTTGAAAATCTACTCACTCCATTTTGCTCAGAAGCGCTATGAACATACTGTATAAAGGGCTAACTTGGTAATATTGCCTGGATCTGTATGTTTTTTCTATATAAGCTTGACCTTACTTAGGCCATGGTTACCTATAAGCAGTATTGTGTTGGTGGTTTTGTTAGTGGTGGGACGCTATTTTAAAGAAGTCGCACGCACGTCGCTTAACACCTACACTACAGGTCACACAATGGACAATTGATATGCATCTAAGCTCATTCCTATGTTAATTCATGCTGGTGTGAGCCCTGGCAGTCGGGAGCCTTTATAAACTTTGTTGAGGTGTGAATTAAGTGTTTTAAATCGATGCGTGTGCGCGTGCGTACTCCTGCTCAAACAAGGGGTTGCACGGCGTGTTACCGCGTCCCAAGATCAATGCATCCCGGCCTATTGGATATGTTCTTTGCAATGTGATGCGAGAGTGCGGTCTAGCCAACACCAACTCGGGACTCCTGAATTGCTCCACACTCTTCTATCTAGCATCAGGGTCTTGAGCAGCATTATGTTTTTTAAATCTGATGGTGAGGGGGGAAAAGCTGATGTACTGTATGTCTTGTTTCGGAGTGAATGGGTTATTTCTGTGACAAGAAGATGCCTCTAGATTTAATCTTTGCCTTAGAATTTTGTTTATCACGCTACATCAGGGATCTGTGCCCAACAACCATTAAGATGCCAGTAAAGGACTTTATATTTCCGTAAAATAAATCTCAATAAAATAAAAAATGAAAAGTGGAATGTTTTATTAGATCGGGTGAATGTTTGCTCACAGTTTTTTTTCAATCAAACATATGTTCAGTTAACCACACTACCAATACAAGGACTATACAGTACTGCATACACTAGTATGTTGTATAAATAGCCAATTGCTTTTAAAGAATAACTTTCAATATATTTAAATATGTTCAGAAATCTGCCTTGTTGTTGCTGCAGAATATGTTTGTATGGCCTAATTAATTATTACACACACACGCACACCTTTAAGCGCCATGTAGAGAATCACATTTGTTTTCATGGCTTCATCAATAACATTAATAATCTTAACAGTAGCTACAGAATAATTTGACAATCACGCCATCTATTCCTCTTAAACATAATTTGCATCCATGATTGTGCTGAATGTATACAGGTTCCATATATCTTATCAATTACCAATAAAGTATGGGAAGTTCATTTTAGAATCATGCATAGGTCATGCCCTTCCTTGCGTAGATATTGGACTGAGATCTTTGACACTATCTCCGGAAGTGTCGAGATACAATTTGAACCAACTGCAATGACAGCTATTTTTGGAATTTCTCCCCCTACTCTGTCACTACTACCGAAACACAAAGCTCACTTGGTGGCCTTTACCACTCTCTTAACTAGGTGTTTAGTTTTGATGAAGTGGAAGTCCTCTGCTCCCCCATCCCATCTTCATTGCCATCATTGGATTAGAGATGTACTCCACTTTATTAAATGAGAGAAAATTAGAAGGCCGTGAGAGGCTCGGTATCTAAGTTTGGGAAAACCTGGGGTCTGTAAACAACTTACAGTTCCATATAGTCCATGAGCCAGACAAGATTTCATTATCGAAAGAGTGGGCAAAACCATACCTATATTAAATTGTTCATAGGGTCAATACGAGTAAATCAATATATGATAACCTCTCCACAGGAGCAGCCTTTTCATGGTTATCACACATTTTGTTATTTTCCCCATACGTACATGACAGGTGAAAAAATTACAAAATTTAAAAAAGAGTTATCATAATGAAACTTCCTGAGTTGACTACTTACATGAAGACAATGATTTATCGTATTACAAGTTTTCTGAAATTGTATATTTAAATATGCAAATTAGGCATTAGGAAAGTATGCCCGAATTTGCATAACTTTCCAGAATCAACATTGGAACATTGGACAAAGCCAGAGTCAACATTCTTATTTAATTTTGTTAAGATGTTGGAGTCAAAGGTTTTTAACGAGGGAATATTCAATATCTGGCTCAATTTTGGGGCTCTGGCTCATGGACTAAATGCTTAATTTGCATATTTAAATATACAATTTCAGAAAACTTGTAATACGATAAATCATTGTCTTCATGTAAGTAATCAACTGGGGAAGTTTCATTATGATAGCTATTTTTTAAATCTTGTAATTTTTTCACCTGTCATGTACGTATGGGGAAAATAACAAAATGTGTGATAACTATGAAAAAGCTGCTCCTGCGGAAAGGTTATCATACATTTATTTACTCGTATTGACCCTATGAACAATTTAATATAGGTTTGGTTTTGCCCACTCTTTTGATAATCATTGCTCAATTTTGGGGCTCTGGCTCATGGACTAATACTGTTCTAGACGGATTGAGTCTAAGCCTGAATTTGAGCATATTAAGACATGATCCCTGGCGCAGCTGGGTTCTATGTCTATTATGAGGAACTATGTGTGGGTGTAATGTTATGTTCATTATATGTTTTGCTTTGTGGGGTGATCAAGCCATGTTTTGTTATGATGTGTGTTTGTTTTGTATTCTATCTGCTTGTTTGTCTTTGTTTTGTCTTTTGTCTGAATAACTTGTTTCAGGGTATGCAGTCTATAATTGTCCCCTCCTTGCTGGAGTAGGATTACACAATTTCTGTTGTTGACACTTTTGATACTTGCTTACTAAATCTGCATAATTTTATGTGTACTTGCCCTGTAGTTACAGTGATGGTATAGCATTTGTATGTCGATATGTTATTGCTATTGTCTTATGTCCTATGTGGGTGTTTGTGTTTCACATAAAATGTATGTACGTCATTATTTAATGTGTACCCTGACATCCTGAAAAAAATAAACTGAAGAAAGACAAAAAAGTCATGCATAGTTTCACTTTTATCCTGGCTGCAAGACAAGTCATTATGTTTTTAAGGTTAAGAAAGAATTTATGTTAACTGCGTTCGGAAATACACTGAGCGCACTGGCTAATACATAGGCAAGTGCGCTCCGGTGTGCAATTTAGAGTGATTAATCCAAGAACAAATCAACAGCTACCTCAGCGAGCGTAAACTGTTGTTTGAATTCCAATCGGGCTTCAGAACATCCCACTCCACTGACACATGCCTACTGTATTTGACCGACTACATCAAACGTGAGGTAGACTCCGGCAAATACTGCGGCATGGTCATGCTGGACCTCCAAAAGGCGTTTGACACTGTAAACCACTCAATTCTACTTGATAAGCTGAGGGCGATTGGTTTTGATTGCACATCACTAAATTGGATGAGATCTTACTTGGAGGGTAGAGAGCAAGTGGTTGACATCAACGGAACCATGTCCTCATCTCTCCCGGTGAGCTGCGGGGTTCCTCAAGGCAGCATTCTAGGGCCGTTACTGTTCCTACTATACATTAACGACATGAATGCTGCCTGTAAATGCAAACTGTTCCTGTTCGCTGATGACTCGGCACTCCTGATCTCGGGTGAGGACAAGTTGCAAGTTGAGGAAGCTCTCAGCTCTGAACTCTCAAAAATCCGTACCTGGCTTACCGATAACAAACTGTCACTACACCTTGGGAAAACTGAATCCATTCTCTTTGGGACCAAACATTCCCTCAGTAAGATGAAGGTAAATGACTTCAAGGTCAAAGTCGATGACACAATCATCTCTAGCAAAGAAGAGATTACCTATTTGGGATGTATTCTTGACAAATACGTGACAGGTGAAAGCATGGCAACAAAGGTGGTCAAAAGAATAAACCAGAGAACCAGATTTAGGCCCTGATTCAACCCCTGTTTTGACTATGCTTGCTCCTCTTGGTACTCCAACACCTCAGTGTCACTGAAGACTAAGCTTCAAACCTCCCAAAACAAACTGATTCGACTACTTCTCGGACTGGGGCCCATGACCCACCTCTCACCCACTCACTTTGCCAGCCTAGGCTGGCTCAGGGTGGAAGACAGGGTTAAACAACTAAAAATGGGACTGGTCTTCAAAATCGTAAATGCAGATTTGCCCGAAATGCCCCCTATACCCGCATATCTGTCTAAATTCCTCCAAAAAGTTAGTGACACCCACAGTCACGAAACTAGAGGGAGCATAAACAACAATCTGGTACCACCCACCCATAAAACAAACATGGGCAAATTCTCCTTCTACAGCACGGCCACCAAGGTATGGAATAGTCCAACCCCATCCCTCAAAAAATGCAGTTCGCTGGGCTCATTTAAAACAGCCCTAAAAACTCATCTTTCTGGAGGCCATAAGAGGAGGTAGTACCAGTTTCCCGGTAGACAGACGACCCCCCTCCCCTTTTTTTGTATATATTTTTTATTTTTCTTTGCTTTTTTGTTGTTGTACATAGTGGTGGTATTTTTCCTCTGTATTTTTATGTTGATTTTTGAACTGTTTGGTTGCTACTATATATGTCTATGAAATTAATTCAAGGACCCCAACGGAAACAAGTCCGCAAGGACTTTTTTGGTTGGACCTTTTAGACAAAAGTATTATAAATGTAACTGTGTTGTTTTACATTCTTTTGCCTAATAACATTTACAATCAATCAATAAATCATTTCCGAACGCACATTATATGTGTGTACTGTAAAATGTAGCATAGACACAACTTTTTTTCTGGTTGTGCCCCCACAACACATTTTGGAAAGATGTATTCTGTATATATCCTATTGTTGACAATAATTACTGACTGACTTACTAACTTAAATTACTACTCTACAATAATGATAGAAATAAACAGCAGAGTTCCAAATGGAGCCATTCTAAATCTTAATTTATAAATAGTATTTGAAAATAACTACAATAAATAAATAAGAAAGCTGCAAAAACAGTCAATTTGTATTTTTTGTTTAATGTTTTCCCTAGAGTCTAGGGGATTATCCCTGGCCCTGGTGTAAATGATGAAAAAAGAACATAAACTACGCAAAAAACTTATCCTTTTTAACATTATTTATAATGGACATATTAAAAGTTTACGTGTGTGCGCACCTTCAACGTGATTTTATTTGGACTACAAAGACCATGAACACCTTGAACAGGGACGCTGTTTACGTCAACGCGTCTGCAGTCTTTATATACGTAACTTCCCCGGAAGTCGGTCTTTTTTCATAGCAAAGGTAAGAATGCCCTGTTTCCACACCATAGAAGGAAAACAAATCTGTTTCCATCTCTGTTTTTATAGTATCATCACTGTACCCCAACACTGGTAACCTAAAGTATATGTTCTTAGGGTCCGGTCAATGTGATTATTGTGGGATTTTAACACATAATGACTCTATAATAAAGTGTTACGTTTATCGCTATTCTTGGGCCCACCGGCTAGCCTTCGTGCTATCAGGATGCGTTGTAACATTGCACTCAGTTTTAGTCACCGGACCTGCTTAGCATGAAAACTGTATTCTACCAACAGTTAGCTGTTTATTTATCTTAAATGTTAGACTTTAAAGTGACTTTAAATGATGGGCTGCCTGACATTCGAGTTGCTAGCAGCTAGCTAATATGGCAGTGACACTAAGGTAGTCACCGTGTGCCCGTGTCATGCCTCCGCTTTGGGTGTACATGTGCTTGTGTGTTGGCATTTAATCTAAACGCCGAATCGTAATTATATATGATATGTTGGAAGTCATGCAAATCGTATGCCAGTGGTCGTTCTCAAATTGCGTTTACGTGACGAGAACTCACTCATTAACAACGGAGATGTTTGTATGCTATGCTGTATATTGCTCCTACATAACATGTGTTTCACATGATTGCAGCTGGTTACGTTTCGGATTGTTTGGCGTGTGTGGTGTAATAAATTTAGTGTTATGGTTACGTTGGTGGTGGTAGGGTAAGGATCTGTGGAGGTTGCTACCTATGTATGCTACCGTGCTACTACCTGTATGTGTTGAAGTAAAAGAGAAATCGGGTCAGTTTGTAAGCTGATGCTAGGGACGATGGGGTTCATGTGGTTCTCTAAGCATAAATAACCCAAACCTAAATGTTAATTTAGGTGTAATCAGCTCAGTTAATTGGCAAATTCACTTAAACTGGTTGTTTGAACACTTTTTTACAGTTTGTAAAAAGGTACAGATTTGTACAAAAGGATGCTAAAAGGATAACCCAAAAGCCCATAGCTTATTTCCTGTGTATTTCAATTCATCAAGACATTTAAAGGGACATTTCACTTTCAAAAAAACTTTTGGTCATTTTATCGTCTACTCAGGCTTTTGTGAGCCCCCCAGACCGTTTTGAAGTTGCTTGATTCAGTATTTAGATATTTGATATTCATTTTATCAGACACGCCCCCTTCCTATACAAACATTTTTTAACATGTTAGATTTGTCAAAAACACCCGTCCTTGGTTCTGGTGACTCACCCTGCCCTCCTAATATGCGAGGGGGCCGTGTTTTTTCAATAACTTCATTTTAAATATTTTTTGGAAAATGAAAAAAATGAAATGCATTTAAAAAAATACTAATAATTGAAAAAACACGGCCCCCTCGCGTATTAGGAGGGCAGGGTGAGTCAGCAGCAGAACCAAGGACGGGTGTTTTTGATGAATCTAACAGGTTAAAAATGGAGTTTGAAGTTATAATGGGTTTGTATAGGAAGGGGGAGTGTCTGACAAAATAATTATCAAATATCTAAATACTAAATCAAGCAACTTAAAAACGGTCTGGGGGGCTCACAAAAGCCTGAGTAGACAATAAAATGACAATTTTTTTAAAGTGAAATATCCCTTTAAAGGCTGACAAACTGCAAACTGACTGATCTCTCAAATTGACTGCTACACAAATTCAAAACTAATGGTGGTTATTGTGATAATCTCTGAACCCCTTCCCTAGATGGCAGAGGGGGACAAGAAGGTGGTTGCCAAGAAGAGGCCGCACTGCAGCCGGAACCCGGTTCTGGCCCGGGGCATTGGCCGGTACTCTCGGTCTGCCATGTTCGCCCGCAGGGCTATGTACAAGAGGAAGACCAAGACTACAGAGACCAAGGTTTGTGACTAATTGGAATGTATACCATCAAACTCGATGCATTTCCATATTTGCTACATGTTTGTGCAGTATCTTTATTAAATCAGCATCTTGGTTTTATGCAGCCCGAGAAGAAGATGAAGGTGAGGCCACAAGCTACCGTCGTCAAGACTGTTGGAGGAGACAAGAATGGAGGCACCCGTGTTGTCAAGATGCGCAAAATGGTAAGTTTTTAGATCTGGTCAGTTCCATATTTAGTCACAACGTCTGGACCATGGTGCATGATTTGATAAAAGGATATATTGCCCCTACATTACATGTGTTTCACATGGTTGCAGCTGGTTAAGTTTCGGATTGTTTGGTGTGTGTGGTGTAATACATTTTGTGTTATGGTTACCTTGGTGGTGGTATGGTAGGATAAGGATCTGTGGAGGTTGTTATCCATGCTGTGAGAGCAGTCAAGGTTTCTACAGTGTGCCTGACTGCTGAAAGGAAAACTTAAACAGTTTTCAATATAAAACCAATTCTGATGTGAGGAGATCAATAATATAATGTGTAATTCTTCTTAATATTGACATCAAAACAATGACATGAAACATGTTTGTCATCGAGCATACACCCGATAATGAAACAATGTGTTGGTGTTGGATTACCAGTTTGAAAATAAGCTACACAGCACTCTGATCACACCCTGAAATGGACCCCCTAATCAAATTGAAACACAAATGCAATATACAGCATGTTTTCTTGGATTTAACATAAGTGAACCATGGGTCGTGCCAGCAGTATTCTGACCTAGGGACTTGTTTGTAAATGATGTGCTGTTTGGCCCTTAAAATGACATAGTTCTATATGTGTTCGCTACTGTAGCCCCGCTACTACCCAACAGAGGACGTTGCCCGCAAACTTAAGAGCCATGGCAAGAAGCCCTTCTGCCAGCACAGGAGGAGACTGCGTGCCACCATCACCCCAGGAACTGTCCTCATTTTGCTCACCGGTCGCCACCGTGGAAAGGTAAGGACTCCTTGGGCATACCTGGATATCGTTGCTGTCAGGCAGTAACCTTGTATCTTAAAATTTGAACTTTTTATGTTGTCACGCAAAAATAGCCTATCTACAAGCTCACAACACATCGCAATGCCATGTGAGCTTGTAGATGGGCTATTTTTTAACTTTGAAGTGAAAGTGGTTCAAGTCTGCCTTTAGGTTGTATAAATATTGAACCAAAGAAATGTAACAAGATTGTGACTTAATATCTACACTGGATTCATTGAAACAGTTTCTTTTTTCCATTTCCTGAAAAGTATGTTAAAGGTTATTAAAGGTTTCTACCTTACGGCAGCTATTAACAGACTCGCATGACATTTGATGCAATATTGTGTGTGCCGAGATGCAGAAATGATCATCCTACAAATTATTGGAACTTAAACTCATGCATTTCATCAGTTATTGAGTTCATCATTAGGTTAGGGCCACTTACTTGTATGTAGGAGTGAACGATCACACAGCTAAACAAGCAGATGTTGTGACGTGAAAAGACAATGCTTTATCTTTGGGTGTGTGTACTGAAGGGCTGGTAACTTTCCTCAGAAGATATTCGAATGTTGGTCTTAAAAATTGGCAGATATTCGAATATTATTATTAAAATAAAGTCATATATATTATTATATATTATTATATATTTTGTTTGTTTTTAGAACTTGATACATTGTTTTTGTATTGTCCCTGTCAAATAAACATTCAAAATAAATAATAAATAAATGCATAAATTCAACAAATTAATTGTCATATTCGAATATACATATTTTCTCCATATTTGAAATTAATTCACCAGCCCTAGTGTACTTCAAATAGATCTTTGATTAAACTACAGTACATTAAATGGACATCCATCCAATGGCTGAATCTGACATTGTTAAACGGTTTTGATACACATGCCATTTCTCCTAGAGATGTAGTCCCTTTCTCCTCACAAATGCTGCGTGGGCAAATTATGGAGGCATACAACTGATCCCACACACTGAACCTGAGTTCAACTGCTGTAAACAACATGAATTGTGTCAGCTCTGAAATGGAGAGGAAGAGGACCCTTTAGATATTTGCCATGTGTGAAGTAGATTTTCTTCAAATAATTTTAATTGGATGCACCATATTGCTATGTCAAGCTCCCTTAATTTGGTGAGGCATTAATTCCAGTTGTTTGGTTTGTGATGTTTAGGGAAGTGATCTTGTCAGGCAAAAACCTTCTCAACAGTACAGACACTTAAGAATCCAACATCATAAAGCTTGAATGATTGGAAAAATACAGGTCTTAGTGGATTATGTTATGATGTATTAATTGTCTGCTGTCTCCTACATTTCAGCGTGTTGTGTTCCTGAAGATGCTCGCAAGTGGTCTCCTGCTTGTCAGTGGTGAGGACAACTACATTTTCAGTATCTAAATTATTTGTGTACAATCTTTTTTCAACTGTGCATCGCTATGTTGGCTTAACGATGTGACCTAGAGCACTCCAAGTGGTCACAACAATCTAAATCTAACAGACGTTTAACCACTTGAACCCTAGCATCTCTAACATTTGCAGAAAATGGATCTAGAAGCTGTTCTGAGCTTGGAGATCTATTTTTGGCAGAAATTTGGCATAGACAAAGAGCCGACTAAGTATAAAGGGTTAAGTGGTTAATGCTGCCACTCTTAACATTATTTCATTTTTACCACCTTCAGGCCCCCTTGCCGTGAACAGAGTTCCCCTGCGTAGGGCACACCAGAAATTTGTCATCGCTACAAACACCAAAGTTGACATCTCTGGTGTGAAAGTACCCAGAACTCTGACTGACCAGTACTTCAAGAAGAAGAGGCTGAGGAAGCCCCGTCATCAGGAGGGAGATCTCTTTGATACAGAGAAAGAGGTGAATTATCCACATCTTGAAATACCCATTTGTACCGTTGTCTATGTAGAGTATTGAAACATTACTAATTTCTCTAATTTCTTATCTCCCACTACAGAAGTACCAGCTGACAGAGCAGAGGAAGGAAGACCAGAAAGCTGTGGACTCCCAGCTCCTGCCTTGCATTAAGAAAGTCCCTCACCTGAAGGATTACCTGCGTTCAAGCTTCTGCCTGTCCAATGGTGTCTATGCACACAAGCTGGTTTTCTAAATGTGTTATAAATAAAGTACTACTACCGTTCAGTTATATTGGTTTGTGTGGTTTTTTTTTTTTGGCCAAAGTTCTGAGTTGATCAGTGATTTACTTGCATTGTATCTAGTTAACCAATTGCATCACTAGTTAGCCTTTGAATAGTCTTGCAAGCCAGACTGCCTTCCACAATTTTCAAATGCTTCCATCATAGTCTGGAGCACGAAAGAAAGTGATCAGGGGATAAAGCGGATTTGGCGCCTCCTGCCCGCTTCAGCTTAATCTTTGGTGGTGCAAATTTGTCATAAAAGCAGCTTGCTGCAAAGACTTAGTTCACCCAAAAAATTACTTATTTTCTATCAATTCCACACCCCATGAAGCCTTGAATCCATGGATTTATTTTTGTGGCATTCCTCAAGGCAATAATTTGATTCGTCTCCTACCGGCTAATGTATCCGGTAGGAGACACAAGTCGATTATTTGTCTCCTACCTGATACACACCTGGTCATCAAATTATTGGCTTAGGAATGCCACAAACTAAAATAAATCCATGAATTCAAGGCTTCATGGGGTGTGCAATTGATAGAAAATGTCATTTTTTGGGTTAACTCCAAGTTGGAAATTGCATCTTTCTGGAGGCATGTTGTCCTAGCATTTGGAGATCATGCAATGTTGTCTGCAAGACAAGGCCTTCGCAATTCTTGTTACAAGTCATGCTAGATAAGCCTGTAAGGCCACTTATGAGGCTACCCATTTAGAGAGCCTGACCAAGTTGTGAAATAAAATTTTTATTCAAAAACAATGTTGCGATACTGCTTATAACCGTTTCCATCTTAAAGTAGAACTTGTGTTCCAGGTCTTTGAAGTAACAGTGTTTGGATCCACTTCATCCTTTTTAAGCATTGAAAATAACTAGTTGTACATGGAAAACTGGAAGTGGCTGAAATATAATTTCTTGATCCAAGCATTATACAAACATTGCAATCTTATACCTATGTTGTAAAACCATTTGAATGATGTCTTGTGTACAACGGTGTGATGACTAAAAGAACAACCACTACAGAAATTCTAGACAGCCAAACCATAATGTTTTAATTAGAAAAGAAATTGGTCACACCTAATGAAACAGAAGACAAAAAATAAATACATGTTTCATTTCTCTTATATGGCCATGTTTTTTTTTCTCCTCCAAAAACAAAGAAGTTCAACAAAGTAGAAAGCAGCACAGAAAAAGGCAGTGCCCCTTGATCAGGAATGATAAAGCCTTTCTGTCAAAATCAGTCAGTAAATAATGGTCAGTTGGTATTTATGGGAGCGCATTCCCCTTAGCCGGACTTGAACAGCAGAATGGCAACTTGGCCCAAGTAGAAGTAGATGAAATGCTTCGTCTCATGAGTAACGTAGCTGCCGAAGTTCCTCCCAACGATGCAATGCCAGGTGGGGTTGTACTTCTTATCAAACTCCTGTGAGGGGGAGAGACCAACAATACCAGTGAATCACCTGTAGAGATTAGTTTACGGTAACTTAACTGTAAGCCCTATACTTCTTATGTTGAATAGCGAAAATGGCACATCTACAAGCTCAACGCAGCATATTTTGTCAGCTTGGGTATTTTTGCCATTTCTGCCCAAAATGGGGATGTCAGATTTAAAGTGGATAAGGGTATGACACAAATATATATCAAGGATCCCAAATTAGCCTTAATTTTATTATAATTGCCAGAATATGTAGACAGTGGTGCCCATATTAACCTGAGTATATGACATTAATTAACTATTATGCATCTACCATTGCCATAATAAAGAACTGCAAATAAGAGGATGTTTGACTAATGCAATACACTGATGGGTTAGTTATGTGCATACAACTAGTATTTCACAAGGCATTTTATTTAAATAGGCCAATAGAAATCTTAATTCATCCTATCAACAAGTACACAGTAAACCAGACCAAAATATTTCTCTTGTGTACTCATGTCGTATATAAGATGTGTTGAATCTAAAATCTGTGTGTTAAGTGTTAATTTATCCATTTGTAATTGAGTGTATAAATGGAACCAAACTGAACCCATATGGGTAAATTTGGCTCCACGTGTAACGCTCGGAGTTAAATCAACACTGGATATTACTGTAAAGGAGTGTGATTAGTCGTTACCTTTTTGATGTAAGCAGCAATGTCTTTCTCGATGTTGTACTTCTCCAGGGCCTGTGTGGCACACTCCACTGCATCTTGCTGCATGTCCTCAGACATATCTGCATTCTTTATCACTGCCTTTCTGTCAGACATGGTTGTTGTTGCTGTGGGAAACCAAAAACAGTAGGGGGCATTAAACTTCTTCACTGTCACAGCACTGATTTGACGTGCACAGACAAGCTACTCACTAGACAGCCCATTACAAACTCTACTTAAGGGAATTCCTGACCTGGGGATTTTAAAGCTGCTGGAATCATAATTTTTTTTAAAGAATAAAGCGTACATTTAGCCGACATGTATGGTAGGGTATGTTAATACATGTACAATCAGTTGAATCAGAAGATTATTGTCACATCAGGTTTAGGTATTATTAAGTGGGTGGAATTATTTTTTTCGTGCAAGCGCCATCATTTGTAGTTTTTAGTTTTCTGCTGATAATTTTAGACTGTGTGCGTGTCGGGTAGGACACCTACTGGTTGACAACTAGTACTGCTTGAAACTCATAGATCAACATCTCCCCTGACTAAGCGGGTGTTGCCGTAGCAGAAGAAATGTGGTCTCATGCGGGAGACCGCAGATCAAATCCGAGAATGGACATTATTAAAGTTATGGATCGCAGCTTTTAGGAAATGCCATCTCATGCACAGAGTAAAGCTAGTTAACGTTACATAATAAGCAACACATGACATCCACTGAAAACTGGCCATATCTACTCTATGTGTTGTTGCATAACAGTTTCCATCAGCATCACCACAGCATCTCTAGTAGTTTCTATGGATACGCAGGACACTTGGTCAATCCTATATTTTCTAATATATATTAAAAAAAAACGCAGTCCTCACACCAGGCTTTCGTTGCAAATTGCACTGCAACTCGATAATAAAAAAAATAACCCAATGCGCGTGTTTGCTCAGATAAAGCAACAAATAAAAAATGTCTCAAGATCCTGAGCTAGCGTTGGGATTTAAAAGAGAACCACGCTACCGTGCAGGCAGCAATTAGTGTTGCCATCTTTAGCGAGAGAAACAAGCAACCAGGTCTATGAAAACAAGCCCAAAAGAAGCGAGCCCTTCGCCCTTTAAACACATACGTTGTCCATTTGAAAGTAGCCGACTTACAAGCTCACAACGCGTCGCATCCTAACTCTATGGTCGCATCGTAGAGCTGCTATTATTGGCAACCACCAATATTTACAAGCGGATTTAACAGAAAAACAAGCCCAAAGTCTTATAATATGCGGACATGGCAACGCTGACAGCAATGAATGAACACAAATATGAACGCTGAACGCTTAGCTTGAGCAAAAAAAAAGGCCATCACTGACTGACCACATCTTCGACTGTTCTGTATTCAAATGTATATAATTAGTAACGTTAACAACCGGCTATTTAGATTCACATACATCTTTGATTTACCTTATTATGTCCTTGTAGATTAGATTGCTTGTCTTCTTTAAAGAGACGACTCTTCTTCTCTAAGCGACAACTCCCGCGAAGTGGTTGACACAAAAGTAATGTGGGTGTGTGACTGCCGTAGAACCCTGTGTTGAATGCGTCCTATTGGCTGCTATTAACGGACCTCGCGCTGCCATTGGTCCATTCGAGGATGTCTTCCCTGGTGTTTCTGTCAGCATTTTGTTTCCGACCATCATGCCTTGCGCCCATAGCCTCGTTACCCTGACAACCTTGGTAAATAACAACGTTCACGCCTAGCTAGCATCAAACCACTGACTGCTTCTGATGGTGTTATAGAACAGTGGTTCTCAACCTTTTCAGGCCGCGACCCCCCAAAAGAATCATATTTGAGTTGAGGTATTTCAGTTAATTTGACTCGGTTCCACAGATAAATATTGTGAAAGATATTGGGAGGCGTTGTGTGCTGGTAGATTTTTTATTTATTTTTTGCCTCTTATATTATTTTACAATTTAGCCAATGTTTGACCAGTTTTTATAGTATAGTTTGCTGATCACTTTTGATGATGCAGTAATGGTCTTTAATATTTTCTCTTTATTTTTTTGTCTTAAAAGTCCTTAAATTGTCACTTCACTGTCATCTGTGAACCCCCCCCCCCCCCCCCTGAGAACCCGTTATAGAAGAAAGAAACAAAAGCAAAGCTTAACTTGCCATAATATTACACTGTTTTCTGTCACAGAAGATTGTGACAGCTCAGGGGAAATAGTTTTGTACAGTATTTTCACCAGCTAATTGTAGAAAGTAGAAACATATTTCACAAATGAGATATTAGTCATTGATATTGCTTTTTGAACAAAATGTATCTCTTGTATTTATTTCACTCATACTGAAAACATAAGGAAAAGCAGATCACCTTTATGTATTTCTATTTTTTTGGTCATAAAGGTTGTCACATGCAAGCACAACCCTTTATGATTCCAGCCATCACAAGTTAAAGTTTAGGCTAAATGCCTAAATTGTAAAAGTGTCTATTAAGTTCACTTGAAAGATTGAAGTTGTGAAAAAGGATATTTCGCCACAATAACCCTTTAGCAAAATACAATTGTGCTGACCTAAAACACACATAAAAACACCCCAAACTATAAAAATACTAAAACAAACTATATTCACAAATATGAAGAAAATAGCTATAAAGCATAAGGGAAATAACACAAGCAGGGTATTTCCACATGTCAATGACTGGCAAAGATCACACACCTCTTACGATTTCCAGTATTACCATGTGAGTGCATAAGATAGTCGGTACTTCTTACATTAAAATTATTAATTTAAAAGTAAAAGCATAAATGCACCCAAACATGGAGATGCTATCAATCTCAATTTTCTGTCATTTACCTGGACTTAACATAAGAAATAATACAACAATGACTATCGGTCTGGCAGGTTTACCAATGTGTATTTTGGCCACGTCACAACAGGCAAACTATTGGCAAAAATGGCAGATCTACAGGCTCGCTACGCATTGTCAGCTTGTAGATCAACCACTTTCGTCAAGATTTGCTGTTGAAGGAAAAAAGGACCTGGCCAAGCCAAGGATAGAGCCCTGGGGAACCCCTGGTCGATGAAGTACTGTATAGGGTTTAAGTGGTTCATATCCATGTGACCTACCCAGGTCAATGACATGCTCTAAATTCCACATGGTAAATAAGAAATATCATTATGAAATATAATACTGAAAACTGTTGGAGGCACAGAGCTCAATGATGAGGTTACGCCATGTAAATGTATCATTTATGATGAGCTACAATATGTGAAGCTCAGCTTAACATCAGCCCAGTTGTCTCAGGAGCACCGACTGTTGCCAAGATAATCAAACAAGGCAACAGCAAAATATTTCACAATAATGAGATGCGTAACTAAACCAAGACACACAGTGTATTGCGTAGGTATTTCACAGTCAAAATTGGTATATGATAAAGCAGTGTTAGGACACCATGATTAAAAACACTTTTGCGTACATGTAAAAATATTTGTCAAGGTAATGCTTTTTTTTATGGAGGAAATATGGAAATTTCAAAAGAACACAGGAAAAATGCTTTAACAGTGTTGATGAATGCTTCTCTTTTGTTGGAAATTTAAAGATGCCAATTTGAGTATTTAGACTTATTTTTTTGTAAAATAAGAATTGACCCGAAACAATAAAATAAATAAAACAAAACATCACAGCTCCTCTCTTTCCAGCATTACACATGGGCAGTAAATAAAAAGTATTCCAAAAGTATACGAACACACCAACACATAATGCATTCATGAACATGCTTCACACATTTTGTTTACAGGTAATCAGTTGTTTTGTTAACATTTTCTCCTGCAGATTCTGCGTTTTTTGGTTCACTCGCTGCGTTCCTTTGGCTCCCTGTATCTGTAATGGATATACTCAAAGATGTCCCTTTCACTGTCCACCATCAGAGGCTCTCCTGCCACTCCTACAGAACAGACAGCAATAACAGAGTATAAATAACAAAACTAAATTAGAAAGAGACATTGATTCTTGATTGATAGGTAGGAGTTGCATCAAGTTGAAACAGGGTCCAAATTGCTCAGTCACACAGAGTTGAAAATTGACAGTGACTCACCGGTGACCCCGAGTGGCCGTACACTGTACTCGTTGAGGGTGAAGCCTTTCTCCAGAGCATGAGTTCTCATGTTCTTATTAAAGATATCACTCCCAGTGAAATACAGAATACCACAAAAGTACTGGTCCTTGGGAATTAACCTTGGGACAGCCCAGAGAGCACAGGGAGATACATGAATAAATGGGTACAAATTTAACAAGAAACTATGCACTCATTATAAACATGTTTACTAACTCTTTGAAGGTTAAGAGCAAAATAAAAGGAGGCGAGTACCCACCTGATGTCAATACGCCTGTGAAGGTACTCCTCCTCATCTTCATCACTGCTCTGCAGCTGGCAGACACCCTATAGAACAGACATGCACATTAAATGGCCTGCAGGCCAGAACCAGCCTGTTATGCGTGAATGCGTGCATTTGTGTGTACCTTCACACATTTGAAACGGATTGACCTAATGTAATAATAAATACATTATTTAAAAAAAATAACAGACATAATGTGCCAGAATTCGACTCCCCCTTCGCCCACTCATACGCATTAAAGGCCCTACGACACCAAACCTATTTGCAAGAACTAACAGCAGCTACAGCGACTGAACTGATCAGATCACTTTACGATGAGACCATTGATTTGCTGCTCACTTAGTTTCTCTTCTCATGCCCTGATTTGCACATGCTGAAGAGCCAGACAGCAACATGCTCAGCTGGGTGAACAGCCACTGCCAATGGCAGACTACCTCCAACGGCACGAGACACACCACAAAGACTACAGCGATTGTCAGCCACATATGACATAACGACATTGGCTTGGTGTGTCAGGGCCTTTAGCCGTATCCCTAGTTTGTCAAGATCCTGTCCTCGCAAGAGACTAAAACCTGTGTCGTCACTTCGAGACAAAACATGCAGAAAAATACATAAACCTCTCAGAAGCTTCTGTATACTACATTGACATAATGCACTTGTTAAATTTATAGGCAGAGATACAAGATGTGAGATTGAAGGACAACTATTGTATAATTACTTTCATGATACTGTAAATACTAAACAACATGTACAGCACATACGGTTTAGTATAAGTTAATTTAATGATAGGGAGTGGTTAGGATATGAATTAGTTTTGTCCTCAACAGGAATCTGAATTTCTCATGTAGTCCCCAATGACAAATAGTTGCCCACCCCTGCAATGGAAGCAATAACCATCACATGGTGACCACGGTCATGAGGCTCCTGTGCTTAGAGGAGTGAGGGCATATCGACTTCATTACAGCACTAATTGCATTACCAATTACGCTATCAAACGCATTTGGGTTTTGCACACACGTAAGCCGATTAAGCAGTGGCCTCACCATGAACTTGGTGTCTCCTTTGGACAGAGTGTCTGTCACAAATCCAATGGATTCAAAGTGTTCCACAACAGCATTGAGGAGTTTGGGCTGAAAAGGGGTTCAACAAACAGATGGAAGTTAGGAATTTGAATGAAGTTTTAATCAGGATTCATGGGTATTCAGGCCGCTGTAGAAATGGCCCTCACCTGCTTCTCAGACTGAGAGGTGAAGTCTGGGTGGGTCAGTAAGATATCAATATCACCACTGGAGTCAGCACCTAGGTATCACCAACATGGATGTAAGAAGAAAGACAAGACCAGAAGCAAACAGCAATATTTAAAAGGAATGTTCTCACCTCTCCTGTAGCTTCCACAAATGGTTCCGATGTATTCTGTGTCTACCTTTTCCAACTCCTTTAGCATGAGAACCTAAACAAACACATGCACAAATGCAAGGCCACTTTATGTAAAACTGCACATTTCATGAACACAATCACCCAGAAACACTTAACAATTAAATGACTCACTTCCATCTTCTGCATTTCAGATCGTGGAATCCGCTTCTCAAATTCTTCAAAGTACCTGACGGAAGTAAAAGGAAGCTCCATCACACTTTACATACTCCGTATTCACATGAGGAAATAAAGACATACTACAGAGCTCAAGCCTGTACGCCTATACAGTATTACTATTTGATGTAGAAGACCTTCCATCTTTACCTGAGTCCTAACTGTTGATGATGGTTTAGCTTGTGTTCAATGTTTTTCAAATCTAAAAAAGAAAGAAAGATGGGTATATATACATTGTTATTCTCATAACACATGATGCATATATATAAAAAAGAACTATGCTAAAGAGGTCAGCATAATTATATGTCTTTCCTTAACAAAGTACAAAAGTGAAAAATGTATTTACTTACTACTTACAAGTATGGTCCATCATGCCAAAACATGATATGGCTCATATCCGGAAGTCATAGAACTCCATTGTCCAAAATAATAAACAAGTCCCAGAGCATAACTCGTCATTGCAATGAACATGGGAATTGTACAACTTTACAACGATAGCTTTTGCATCTCCCCTTCAGAATGTAAATAAGGCAACGAGCATACTCAGGGATGGTGATCGAAAGGACATTTGCCGTTAGTTTTTACAATGCTTGTGTTCATTGCTATGATGACTTATGCAGCCCAAAGCAATCGTACAGTTCTGGGAGTTTTTGTGGCATTGTGAAATATTTAACATTTACGGTAAATAACTTTTATTTTATACTTAAGTAGTCACTGCAGAGACAAGTAACTCCATGTTTTGGTTGTCACTATGATATCATCAAAATGACATCCGTTATTAGACCCTGTCTTATTTAATGGATTTTTATGACGTCCAGATATTAGCTATATTAGCTATAGCTAATAAATGCATTTTTCAGTGTTTTTACATTTCACCGGCTGTTTGCAATAAGAACATGTTTTATTACGGCAGCCTTATTCACTAAATTGTGTGCATTAAACCATAATAGCCTTTTCATCAAATTACTGTGACTGTCAATGTTGATGTCAATATGAACTTAAAACAGATGCAGAACAAACCTTCTAGTGTCTTCACCCCCTCATCAAAGAACTTCCTGGCTGCAGCAGGACTGAGAAAAAAGGAGAATCAAAAGAAGTAGTTAGTTACATGTAGAAAAGGATATATAAATGACCAGCTTAAATTCAACCCATTCCTGCCTCAACACCCTCAGTGTTCCAGATAGGAAGATAAAGAACAGCATTTTATGTTGTGTGTTGTTTGTTTCCTTTATTGCATTTATATTGTATGTGATGCTGTGCTTATTTGTATCTTGTTGATCAAGATAGTTATATTTTCTGGTTTACATGTCTTTATCACTGCATTTCAGTCCATAACCATAACCTTCATTAAAAAAAGAAGTGTTTTAATTGGTCACAACGTATGAAGAGTTTTGATATTGGACAGGGAATTCTTGCGGAATTACGCACCCAATTCCAGTAACTCTGGTGAGGAAAGTGATGGAAGAGCTTGTGTCATCATTACGAATCTAGAGAAAATAACAACGCATTAGCCTTTAGCCATAAATGTTAAGCCACAACCAAAAACGAAATGCATGAATGTTTCCTCAGATACAAAAAACACACCTTATCCAATTTCCTTAACGTCCCAGTTTGCAGGAATTCATCAATCTTCTTTGCAATTTGAACTCCCACACCCTCCTGTGGAAACATGACAATTCGAGTGATGACTCTAAAACATGACACGCCTCCATCTCAGCTCTGCTGACAAGCATACTGATGTTGACTGCCAAAAATCATCTGGCACACTGTCTTCACACTACAGTAGAGGGTAACACATTAACACATTCACAGAAGGGCATCCTTGGCAAGCTGGGTCACTGGTTAAATGGAGGAATCCCAGTGGACTCATGTCAACCTTCTGTGCACCACCACCCAAAAACTGTAATGTCAACACTGAAAGTCTATCTGAAAGAAGGCAATGTAAGTGCCACATTTACTACGATGGCTTAGAAGACTATCATATAAAGCTCACTGATCCACATCACATCAAATATGGAACAGATTTCTTATATAAAAACAGAAGAGTGCCGAGGACATTTTAAATTTCATAGTTACTTTTCCTTGCCTGCAGATGCATCTGTCAATTAAAGGCTATAAGTGGGTGATAACAAATATACAGCAGTTGCAGAAAAATGTGAGGATTGGTCCCATTTCTAAAGACATCTCTATCGTGCATGCATTACCCTATTGTATTAAATGCATTGTTCCACAGAGATTGCTGAACATACTATATGAATCTTTAAGTGCTGCTTCTTGATTGATGTTCATTGAAAGGCAATGTGCAGCATATCTGGAACATTCTTGAACTCCAACTATCTACTTAAGTTGACACAATTTGGCACTTTACTAGCAATGAAGTTACGTTTTTAAGGTTCATCTTCATGTCCATCACAGCCGATACCCAGACATGAGATAACAACAATTGCCTTTTGCTTAATAAACAAAGCTCAACAAGGAATGTGCTTCCTGCTACAACTGAAGAACCTGAATGTTTCAAAACCAGTCCTGAGCCAATATGACCAGTCAATATAACAACTAATTCAAACATTTGCCATTGTGGTTCTTCTCTGCTTCCTCCTACTACTCCACGGCTGCGGGCAGGGATATCATATGACAGCTGTTAGGGAAGCCGTGCGATGCCAGGTTGAAGACAAGAGCAGTTGGAAAATGTATGAACACACCCAGAGAACAACCTATTATCAAAAGCTTAACAATCCCAGTACAGAAATACACAGTCTCTGGTCACCCTACTGACTTCCCTCTATAGATACATGACACTTGATTTGCAGAATGTCGACTGCTCCTTAGGAATCCCATCCATTCTTCAGGCATGCTATCCTATTCACTATAATTATCTCATGGTATAGAGCGTCGCAGTTCCCGCCCACTTCCTGTTTTTTTTGGTGCCGGAAGAAAAAACTCAATGCATTTTTCAACATTTCCAAAAATATTTATATCTATTAATTTAAGCCTCGAATCAAGCCATCATGACATGACATGAATCATGACCATAAACGTTTGATTCTGTGATTTTTTTTTTGTTGAAAACGGCAAAACAAAGGGTATTTATTAAATATAGTATATCATATAATTAAATATAATTAAAAAAATGACAGAAAAAAACGTTTTATGGTCATGATTCATGTCATCTCGTGATGGCTTGATTCGAGGCTTAAATTAATAGATATAAATATTTTTGGAAATGTCAATGGAAAAATGCATTGGGTTTTTTCTTCCGGCACCAAAAAAAACAGGAAGTGGGCGGGAACTGCGACGCTCTATAACATTGCAGTGCACTGCTAGAAAGTAACAATCTTCCGCTACAGCTGCAACCATACTGTTATTCCATGCAGCTTGAATGCATCAACTATACTGTATAATATAGTCTACTACTGTGCCATCTGTGCTGAGATGTAATCATGATCCAACTACAAATCCCAGCAACTGAAGGTATTAAATCTGTATTTGTACGCACCAGTTTCTTAGCCTCCGTACCACTTTTGATCTTCTGGGGATATTTGGAAATGGTAGAGGCAGCTTTCCTAAACACAGGACACAAGAAACCATATATTCAATTTCAAAACAAAGAGGTTGTGAATAGACTGACTAATATTAGACAATTTCATTATTTTTCCTGATTAATAAACTCTGAGAAGCTCTGGACAATATGAAAACACATGTTGAATGACTGTACCTGTAGGCATTGTATTTGTGTATGGCTCTGTTGACATTCTTCTCATAATTGGCCAGTTCTGTAAGTGAAAAACCCCATCATCAGTCCAACATCTTTTCTTTCTGTTGATTGCCACCACTAGGTAGTGCTAAGTCAACCTATCCAGGAGGGATTTAAATGTCAAGACAAATAGGCTACTAGTAGGGCTTCAATATCTCCCCAAGCCTGAATTTTTCAATTTCTTCTTAATGTTTCTTCATTACTGAAAACATAACATTGTGCTCAAAAATACATTTAGTCATCTATCTGTATTCTGTGTCGCAGTTTGCAAGTAACAACCTGGTGAACAGCAGAGCATTAGCAGACATTAGCTCAGCACTACAACACGTACCGGTTAGAAAGTCTGTTATTCCTTCGTTTAGGGACTCCTGGGGTGCTTTCCTCTTACTCATGGTTGATGTGTCCTTTGCTTGACCGTATAATGGTAAATATGTAGTTACTGTGTAGTTGACCTGTCGGATAATAAGGAAGCAAATGTCCTGCAAGCCTTTAACAGCTAACGCGTTAGCACGTTCAAGGAAGCTAGCTAACAATGACCACACGTCATCACGTACGCATTGGGGGCGGGACTCTGTGTGACTAGTTATCAAAGTGGGGTCCGGCCGTCCGGGGACCCCCAGGGGTCCTTGAAGGGGTTCCAGGGCGTCCCCAGCCAAATAATTGATAGGTATAAATATGAACCAAATGGACCCTTATGTGTCTGTAACTCTGAGAGTGTACAAATGGAAACACCCACTTTAATGGACCCTAACAGGTCCATTTTGTAAAAAAAATCCATTTGTTTCCAAAATTTGTATGAATGGACTCCATTTGTTTCCATTTGTACACTCTCAGAGTTAAATTAACACTGATGATACTACAGTGTAGACTGGGGTCCACTTGATAAACATTTTATCAAATGGGGTCCTTGGCTTAATCCATATACAAACTGGGGATCCTTGAAATTAAAATGGTTGAGAATCACTGCTATGGCCGTAAAAATCTTCTCTTAGGGGTCCCTGGCATCTTTTCAATCTTTGCATCCGCAGGCTATTAGTGTCAATTTGGGGGTCCTTCACATGAAAAGGTTTGAGAACCACTGTGACGCTTCGGTGTGTGTGTGTGTGTGTGTGTGTGTGTGTGTGTGTAAGAGTGTGTGAGTGTGTGCGTGCGTGCGTGCGTGCGTGCGTGCGTGTGTGTGTGTGCGAAATACAGAGAGAGAGAGAGAGATTGATAAATGGATGACTGATTCCATTATTCTTTAACATGACACAGTTTAATGGTGAAATTTCAAATCTAGAGTTAATAAAACATCTATTGTAAACTTTATCATAAAAATAATAAATAGAAAGCATTTACACACACACACACACACACACACACACACACACACACACACACACACACACACACACACACACACACACACACACACACACACTTTTCAACCAATGTTTCAATAATGTTGATGTGAGTGCAGTGATATGATACAGTCCATCTCCCACTGTTTCTCCAAGAGAAAATCACATTTCTTTTCAGGAAAGGTGAATTTGTAATGAATCATTCAATCATCGATTCATAATCTAGATTCATCGGTTCACAAAAACCCACAATAAAACAATTAATCAGATACGACACAAACCGTAAAATTATATAAAGTAAATACAGAACCGAGAGGAATCTTTTTTTTTGTCTGTGTTATGAATCTATTTTGATGAATACTTTGTCCCTGGAGAATATCTTGATGGCCTCCTCCATTTCAGAAAGCTTGCTATCCAGCTGAGCACGGCGAGAACGAATGCTCAGTGTGTCTGCCCTGACGGGAAGAGAGAGCAGCTCACTCACCATGGACTGGTGGGCTGTGGACAAATGGGCCAGAGTCACATAATATTCCCTAAAATGAACGAATTCATCCTAAATAGAAGGGCAAATGAATAGATGCAGAAATATACACAATAGACCGCAGTGGTGTAAAGTAAATGTACTCAAGTACTGTACTTAAATACAATTTTGAAGTATTTGTACTTTACTGGAGTATTTCCAATTTTCAGTACTTTTACTTCTACTCCACTACATTTCTGAGGCAAATATTATACTTTTACTCCACTACAATTATTTGAAAACTTTAGTTACTTTTGTAGATTTTGATTATTATTACAAAACATTACCCACTTCAGCCCTATACATTTCGGCCATTTGAAAATAGACTTTTTCCACCACTGGTAGTCCGTAGTACGGCGGACAATTACACTTGCAGACAAGAATGGACTTTCCATTCAACAATGAGAAAATCTGTCATTTTCGGCAAGCAACACCATTGTGCGGTGGAGCATAAATTAAGCTTTACCCTCTTTAAGTGACTGCAGGGTTTCCTGTCTCTCCTGCTCTGGCATCAGGGTGTGACCAGCGGGGATGCTGGGATCAGGTGTATTCCGTCTCCTTTCCTCCTCTGCTCTCCGCCACTGTTCTTTCCTCTCCTCAAGACTGTGTGAGTGTATGTAAGAGAGACAGAAGGAATAAATAGCAACAAAGAGAAACGCCATTCAGAAACACAAATCAGACAAGATAATTACCAGTGTCTCTAATGCTGGATTTATACTTGTGAGTAAGTAAATCAGGGGGTAAATTGTTACTTTTGACATATTTTGCAGATTAATATCAGTGATTGAAAGAATACTCACTACTGCGGAACCTGTCCCTTGACTGCACTTGGTACAGGTTTATCTCTGAGGTTTGTCAGTGACTGAGACCGACGCAGCACTGTCTTTCCCGCAGTCCGAGCATTATAGTTTATAAAGTCCACAGCCTTCCCCTGAACCTGCAAATGAGTCCACATGAATCACTGTAGACTAGAGCAGTGGCTCTCACTACTATAGCCACAAAAACATGGGCTGCTCCAATCAACATAATGCTATATCTTTCAGTGTGTTATGCCAGAGGGTATCTACAATAAGAAAGAATCTGTCTCAACTAGTCTGGCTAGTCTCACCTGCAGGTTTTGGTTCACTGAAGAATTACAAGAGGCTGGACGTTGCAGAGCAGAGGTTGAGGAGCTGCTATGTGGTCTTGGGGGACATGGTGACCCACATTTAGAGTGGGCCCTCAGGAAATGTTGACATTGTGGCTTGGTAGTTGTTGGGCTGGTCTCCTGTATTAAGAAGCAGGAGGACTGAATTATAACTAAGTGAGCAAGTATAACTCAATTTAGGATTTTCATTTACCACAATCAGACTTCCTTACCTGTTGGACCATAACCCTGGATGGGACATCCTTGTATTTGGAGGAGGTCCAGAGTGCTTTGACAGGAACCGGGCGGGAGCACGCTCTTTCAGCCTCCAGCTCTTTGCAGCGCCTTTGGATTTCCCTGAGCCTACGCACATTGTCTTTCCTGTGGTCACGTACCAACAGCTCTGAAAGACAACGAACATAAATTGTCAGAAAAGTTTCCTTTACAAGCTATTTGAACAGAGTTCAAAAGAAAACTTGCTAGGTGAGGACTGAGGAGTCAAGGACTACTACTAGTAACACAGATGGGCTATTAAAATTAATATTTAAATTCTTAAGACTCAGAAAGACTAGAAACAGCATAGGACATCGTCATCACCTATAACTAAATGTATATGCCCAACTTCACAGAAATACAATAAAAGGCTCTGTATAATTAACAAGAGAGCTTAACATACTTTCTTTAGGGACGTTTGGAGTGAAGGGGACACCATCCAGTTTGAGTAGTGCCCCGACAACCCCTCTCTGTCCTCTCTCCAGAATATGGGTGGCATTAGGGCCAATGCGAGGACGATGAGGAGGGGTTCGAGCACTGTAGCAGCCAGGGTACAACACATGGTCGGGGGCCAGGGGGCCTGAGATGAAGGACAAAGTCCCACCAGAGTTTCCCTCTAAACGTCCTCGAGCTGCAGGAAAGAAGGAGAAGCATATCTTTAATTGTAATTACAATTCTAGTGTTGCAGATACATTGCCTGATTGAGGTAGCCTACTTGCAAATAAATCAGATTTGAAATGTTCACGCACGTGCGTGCGCACACACACACACACACACACACACACACACACACACACACACACACACACACACACACACACACATATATATATATATATATATATATATATATATATATATATATATATATATATATATATATATATATATATATATATATATATATATATATATATATATATATATATATATATATATATATATAAAATATACGATTGACCAAGTGTCCTGCGTATCCATAGAAACTACGGAGCTAGAGATGCTGTGATGATGCTGATGGAAACTGTTATGCAACAACACATAGAGTAGATATGGACAGTTTTCAGTGGATATCATGTGTTGTGTAATATGTATCATATATATCAGAAAACAGGCATGTTCTCACAGTGAACTACACATGCACAACAGACTGGCATGCAGCACCTTACCAGAGCTGGGACGTTTGTAGTACTCTGGAAAAAGAGAAGGGTCTGGGGGAATTGGCCCAGATATCATCGAAGGACCCTCACACATCAGAAGATGCTTGAATTAATAAGAGAGTGAGATGTTCACAGTTACAGTGCTTACAGGCATGCAAATATCAAACGGATTAGAAGGGAGTTTTCACACTGAGCTTAATTATCCATCAATATCGCTTATACTAGCAATAATACTGCAAAAAACAACAACAACACTTATAGCACTGCACATTTAATCTATGTTTGTAAACCAAATAATCTGCATTGCTGGATAAGTGAGCAATTGCTTGGCCATGCCTTAAAATTATTTTCTACAATACATTTGGAAAACGTTGGAATATTAGCAAAAATCCTATCCATCTTATTTTCTATAATCCATTTGTAAAATATTGGAAATAATATCAAATCGACTTGTTTGCGTTAGGATAAATAAATAAGATACCTTTTGGAATTTCTTGTTGACCAACTGCCGATTGTGTTCTCGCAGATTGATGACGCAGAAGTATCAACAACACTCGACACGATCGTCACCATGGCAACGGTACAGACGTACACAGAAGAACTATAACGAATGGAGTATCCATTTTCATTCAAATTGTCCATTACCTAGAGTATGATTTTTTAGTAGGCGGCATAATTTGGCCACATAGATTTTTAGTAGGCTCCATATATATCTATATACTGGACATTTGGTGCGGCCGCATGAACAGCTTTGTGGTCACATGCTCTAGATGGGTTTAGCTTGTCCCATTCATTCATTCATTCAGGGTTCCATGTCCCGGGCAGTGTCACACCACTGCTCTCTACTGGAGGAATCATTTCATTACACCAAAATAAATGCGACACAGCCAGGCAGCCACACTAATGTGTGGATCAATAATCATGATTCTACAACCTACACATTGTGCAATATTAATTCAATATATATTATATTATATGATATATATTTTACTTATGGCATTATGGCAGGAATTTATGCTTCAAAAAATAAATACAAAATAATATAGGATATTGGCACACATTGCTGAATAGTTGGAATCATTGATTAATTTTGAATCTTATTTGAAAGTCTATTTTCTGATTCTAAATGGTCATAAGTATCCAACCAGGCCTAATTGATTCAGTGTGCACACTATGCATTAGAACAAAGAAAAAATAAAACAGCCCAAAGTGCACATTTTAATACGTCATGCCTACTTGATGATGACATATTCTCCATACTCCACCAACAAAATGTGTCAACACAAACATTGGACCAGCGGTGTACTGTAAAGTAACTAAGTACATGTACTCAAGTACTGTACTTAAGTACAATTTTGAGGTATTTTTTACTTTCTTCAGTATTTACAATTTTCAATACTTTTACTTATACCCCACTCCACTACAATTATATGAAAACGTTAGTTACTAGTTACTTTGTAGATTTTAATTATTATTACAAAACACAAGCCACTTAAATATATTTCGGCCATTTGAAAATAGATTTGTTTTTTATACATTTCGAACTTGTGAAATAGGACATTCTTCAAAATGAGTACTTTTACTTTTGGTTCTTTAAGTCCATTTTTATGCCGATACTTTTGTACTTTTACTACTTCTTCCATCACTGCATTGGACCATAAAATATATATTCATATAAATGACAGTTGCACAACAGCCCCGCCCTCGTTCTTGTGCCTTTGCTGCGCGTGCGCAGTCCGTGTGTCTGCTTTCTCCTTCACTGTGCCCCGTAGCGCGAGCAGAGGTTTGTGAAACCATAGGCGCATCGGTCCATTCATAAAAGGTAGGGAACACGAAACTATTGCCATATCAATATAATATAATGTGATTCCTAACGTATTGTCGTGGAGCTCTAACTGCATGACAATGACACAGGAGTTGACTGCGGTCATTTGGTTAGTAATGAGATGGGAGGAGGTCTGCAGTAGCCTATGTCAGCCTTGTCAGGGTACAACAACCTGACAAGATCACATCCCATTATTGACATAACGGAATAGTAAAGTAACCATCATATTTAATGTAAACAATGACTGAATAGTAATTATGATTGTGATTTAAAACCACGGCCTGTCTTCTTTTACACTAGGCCTATAATCAATGATTTGGGGCGACTAAAGAAAACGGGTCCATATTATGTTATATATTTTGAAACATAGTCTGCTATGAACTTGAAGTTTCATTACACATTCATCTAATGTATGGCTATCAGAATGTTTTTGTTTATCTTGAAGATAACGTTATGTTGTTCTATGTGGGACACGGCTAGACAAAAGAGCGAGAGGCCTAGCCTACTGACGCATGAACAATGCGAACCAATTGAAGCATCTGGCTGTCTGTCCCAATCCCATAGGGAACATCTAAGCCCTTTCTGTTCACATGCAAAGTTCACCTCGATGCCATAAATCTCATCTGGTTCAATTCAAAGCTGTTATATTTCTTAGTGGAAAAGCAAGGTCCACACATGACAAGGTGGACGAGGGGGCGGTCTGGTCATCCTTTGGCAAATTGCACGCAAACTGGCTGTGATGTAATCGGCGGATATTGGATTATCTGGTGGTATTAATTTATGAAGGACAAGGTCAGGGGTTTTATTCGTGAATGAAGTTGCTCGTGGTGCATATGGGCCGTTTCTGTGGATAGGCAGTATAGCAGCACTATATAGGCTCCATGGGGAAGTCGCTATCCAAAGTACTGAAATCACATGAATTCATCTCTATTGATGTGCAGGCCACAGTGGTGGGAAAAGTACTAAATTGTTTTACTGAAGTGAAAGTATCAATACTGCAATGTAGAAATACTCTGTTGCAAGTAGAAGTCCGGAATTCAAAATGTACGTGAGTAAAAGTATAAAGGTATTGGCATCAAAATGTACTTAAAGAACCAAAGGTGAAAGTAGGACAGTATGCAGAATTTCCCATTTCAAGTCTTCAAATGTATAAAAATCATTTGAAAATAGCAGATCTACAAGCTCACAATGCATGAGCTTGTAGATTGGCTATGTTCAAATGGCCGAAACCGAAATGTATATAGGGCTGAAGTGGTTAATGTATGTTTTGTAATAATTATCAAAATCTACAAAGTAACTGGTAAATAAAGTTTTCAAAAAATTGTATTGGAGTAAAGTACAATATTTGACTCTGAGATGTAGTGGAGTAGAAGTAAAAGTATTGGAAATTGGAAATACCCAAGTAAAGTACAAACACCTCAAAATTGTACTTAAGTGCAGTACTTGAGTACTTAGTTACTTTACACCACTGGCAGGCCAGATCTTGGCCCAGTAGTAGTAACTGTGTTGTCCCCATGAACCCTAAAGCCCTCCTGTGAGGATATCATGTTCAGGAGATCAGAATATGGCATCAAGTGAAAGTAGGGTCTGCCAATGCACTGTACATTCAGGCTATACATTCATATCGTGGTGTGACTTGATGGCTCTTGACCTTATCTCACTGTCACACTTTCATTCTGCTTCTTACCGCATACTTGTTTTGTGCGGTAGTTGCTTTCCTGTCTTGTGATTGGGTGAGTAATGGGTGTGAGTGACCCTGGTGTTGTCATCTGTTCGCAGCCTTTAACATATTGGGGGTGCTTTTAGTTTGGGTTGCTGAGATTGCCTAGCATGTATGTGGATATCATTTTTGCTTTTTTTGGGGGGGGGGGGGGGGGATACAGGATGTTACTCGGTTTAGATGTTTTAATAAGCCCAATGGGGACAAGGCACCCATTTTGAAACCGTGTGGTCATGTGTGTTGTAGTGTCAAATTCCCAAATTCGCCTGGGCTAAATTTAGAGCAGGATTTGGCGAGGGAGGGAAGACTGGCAGGATTGAAAGCATAAAAAAAAACAGACTAAAAGATGGTGGTAAGGAAGAGGCAGGTTGTAGGTGTTTGCGTGTGTGTGTGTGTGTGTGTGTGTGTGTGTGTGTGTGTGTGTGTGTGTGTGTGTGTGTGCGCGCGCATGCGTGTAGAGGGGCGGAGTTAACTGACAAAGACTGCCCATGAATTGCACAAAGTCAGCAGAATGCCAGGTTGGATCAGCTAGCAGACAGATGCAAAGTCCCTCAGAAACTGAACAACAGTGCTAAGACAGCATAGGCTCTAATGCTGCCCTAGTGCAAGTCAGGCCATTATGCCCTCTATGCCATAGAGGACATGAGGGCCTACTCCTGTTGTGTTAGTAATATCTACACCACCTCTGAACACAAATAAGACACTTAAAAATCATTATAGGAGCAATACTGTGCTCTGCTCTGCCAGCCAAGCGGTAATAGAAAAGAGAGCCACTTTATTAAAACAAACAATAAGGCCTGTGGACCAATGTAAGTTTTTGTTTTTGTTACTCTCTTTAACTCTTAAGACATATTTTATACTTTTAAAAACGTTCAAATAGCAAAAAAAATAGCCATCTAGAAGGTTTTTTGAAAAACAGGTTGAAAGTGGTTAAAAGCTTGGCTAAGCTTAGGTTATGACTGAGCATTGTGCTTTACATGGGGTCCCTTATGTCAACAGCCTGTGCACTTGCAGAAGGAGCACATAAAGGGCCATAAAGAGGCCAGCATACACACCGTATCAACCAATCCTAGTGTTTAGTTCATGCAGCACAAAGTACATAGTGTGTTCACTTACTACTGTCCCCTATACATGAATCATGATGCAATAGTTTGCAAAAGTTACACCTGTGTAGATAGGAGACTAGCTCTGATTAGAAAATCTGAAGCTGAGGTCCTGTACAATGGGCACAATGAAGCTTAATTTATACTTTGTATTTTGCAAATTTACTTGTGGCAAGTGACGCAGTTGTATACCACAAGGTATAAATTAGGCTTAACAACTTTCGACCTTTTTTCGGCATGTTTCAAAAATGCTGAATTTAGCCAATCTTCAAATCTTATATAGAAAGTAAGTGGTTAATCCATATACATCACAGAGAATTAGAAACGCACAACAAGAACCAGTACTGTACACAGTCAGTTGTTGTGACAGCAGTGTAAAACGTGCGTGCCAAAATGTCTTCTTGCACGTCCTTCTTCTCAAGAAATCATGGCACAGACAAGCGAGAAGAGCGAGGTGGTGCAGCAGCAGCAGCAGCAGCCGCAGGAGGACAGTACAGGAAAGGGCAAGCAGACAGAGAACAAAGAGCCCTGTGGGGCATGCAGGCACCACGTGCCCAAGGATCACGGTGAGTTGCGGGACGGAGCCGGTGAGACGGGAGCTAGAGAGAGAGAGAGGCGAGGACCTGCCATCAGGGTCCCTTGAGTCGAGCCGTGGGCCAACTGTCCTAGAGAGATCCTCGGCACCTCTCTACCCGAGAGGAAGTGACAGGGGAGAGCAGTGTCAGTGTCATGCTAAGGGATCATGAGATGAAAATACATTTAAAAGGAAGGATAACAAGCAGAAAATGTCCTCGAAGTATTCCTACCCCCACACATATAAGAAAGGAAAATAGCGCACACACACACACACACACACACGCGCGCGCGTGCGCGTGCGCGCACGCACGCGCGCGCACACACACACACACACACACACTGACGGAGCTCTGTGTAGTGACCCAGGGGACCCTGATGACGGTGTGCAGTGGTGTTAGCTGCTGACTAACCAAATCTGCTTCAACATACACAAGGATTGCAGCACACATATTGTAGCGCTATTGCTATGGCCTGAATTTAGTTTTATCCCGCTCTTTTATGTTTACAATGCTCTTAACACTCCTTTGCTGGATGGCTATTGGGTTTCATAGTCCAGAATGGATCCTGTTAGTTAAATGACGTCTGCGGCTTGTTAATGGACTGAGGCCATCAATAGGGTTAAATGCAGGGGGGGTGGGGTTGGGGGCTGTATATCACAGCCGTCAATGTCAGCGTAAGGCCACTTCGAGAGGGTCAGTGCTTTTCCAACTAAACTGACCCATCCATCTTTGCATCCCGCTTCAGCTTTTAGCTTTGACCATCTGTTGGCTTGCAAATGCTGGCAGAAACACCAGGATTAGATGCTTTGTTTGTCTGCATAGACCATAGATGCTGCTGTGATGAAGTGCTGTGGTTTGTGTGGTTACCGGAGCTCTGTAGTGCAGTGTGTCCTGTGTGAACTAAAATGTGGACCCTTTGCCGCTTTTTGTTTTTAGTGCCTCGTTCCATATTTCCCAGAAGCCTTTTCGATGTTATTATGCATTATCTAGCTTGAAACAGGTGAGATGTATCTGTGTATTTGTATCAATGTTTTCATTAGCAAGAGATTTTGAAACCATTAACCTGTTTCCACAGGCATAATGGCTGTCCCACCCACATACGCAGACCTGGGCAAATCTGCCAAAGACATCTTCAACAAGGGCTATGGTAAGTCATTAGACTTTCTACCCCTTTTTCTCCCCAATTTAGTCGTTATGCTTATTCATTCCTCCCCACGCACAGTTCTGTGTTGTCACTGCTGTTGTAACCTATTGGCTCACCTGCCAGTGAGGAGCCCCCGCCGGGAGGATGTAGCGCCTCGGTCCTACTCCTCCCGCCCAACACTCCCTGCTGACAGGTGCCGCCCGTAGGAGTATGTATAGTGACAAATATCACCCTCCCCGCCCGGCTTCCCTCCCCCGAACACGGGCCAATTGTGTTCAAATAAGCCCTCGACGAGACTCACAGCAGACTTGAACATTTTCGACCTTTTTTCAAAACTTTTTCTGTCCAGGCTTTGGTGCTGTGAAACTGGACGTGAAGACCAAGTCCCAGAGTGGAGTTGTAAGTACAAAAGTCATTGGAAGCATGAATATTTTGAGCTTCATGTCCAGACCTTTGTCTTGGAGCTCAGATGTAGTTCCGATGGCTGACTGAATAATAGCCATGCCAAAATGTGTTTGTTGCCTGACATAGTAAGCCTAACACACAGAGTCAGGATCTCAGAAAGTAGGAGTGTCTGTCCGACCAGTTTTACCCTCTTTTCCATCAGGCGGTATGCTGTAGCGCTGAGGAAAATAAGCATTTGATCAAATGTTTAGTTACCGCCAAACTGGCAGTCTTATTTCTGTTATGACGCCATGGTAAAAGCCATAGGAATTACCCAAACATTTTCTCAATACACTGCTTTCAAAACATCTGTAAATGTATTCCATCAATTCCAAAACTCACTGCATGCATCTTCCTACCCCTCGCAGGTCTCTGCTTCATTTTCCCTCAGAAAGCAGATAAACTGGCCAATGTAAATCTTGTGTAGTTCTCTCTAATGCTCTCTTTCTCTGTCTTTTTCTGCCTTCTCTTTGGACATTCCTGTCAGATGGTAAGAATGCGCGTTTGTCAGTCTTTCTGTGTGCAAGTGTGTGATTAAACGCAGGTGCATTCAAAGGTAAAGCAGCGATGGTGATTGTGGCTTGAGTGTGTGAGGTAGACATACTTCTGAGTAAATACTTATTTGCAGCAGCAGTCCCTTCAGCTGACACAATATCCTCTGCTGCTAAAACTGTTCTGGCATTGACCTCAGACACACTCAGAAACCAGTGTGGCCCTCTACCCACTACTCTGCCTTTAAAGTAGTTTCCTTCCCCACTCAACTCTCCACAAATCCTCTGTTTCTCAAAAGACTCACTAAAACTCACAAACTTTGTAGCTCCCCACAATAACCAGTCATACAGACTTGAGAGGGATTGTGTGGCAGAGGAGATGTGGAGAAGTGACGCTGCCGGGGTTTTTCTTTCAAATCTTTTTTTTCCTATACTCTTTTTTCTCTCTCACCTGTATTTATATTCTACCTGCCGTGTGCTTTTATAATGTTATAGTTAACTACAACTAAATAACTCCCCTCTCTCTTTGCCTCTTTCAGGAGTTTAACACCTCTGGCACCAACAACACAGACACAGGGAAATCAGGTGGCCACCTGGAAACCAAGTACAAAGTGAAGGAGCTGGGCCTCAGCTTCAACCAGAAATGGAACACGGACAACACACTGACCACAGAAGTCACAATGGAGGACCAGGTGAGTAATGTGATTATTTAAGGGATATGGTCTAGACTGATGAAGAATAGACATAAGGGATAAGGTAGGGCCTATAGTTAGCCAATCATTATTACAAATTTAAGGGTGACATGACAGGTTTATTTTCCAGTAATGAATGACCAATGATGACCATCTCACTGTACATTATCCTGATTTCCTTCCAAACTAAATCAATAATTTGACATATTGATTTAAAACTGATTGTATTACCTTACAAGCTTCCGCTTCCATAGCAACGTAAACTGAGGCAGAACAGCCTGTTATCGAGAATGCTTGAATGACCTCTCAAATAATAGCATAATTACTTCACAGAAACCAGCTTAGCAGATCAATGAAAAAGAAGCATATCTATCCAAGCCTTTTTATACATTCATCATGAAGCTCATGTTGGGTTTGCCCTTTTTGGGCTGTCTCTGTGTATAGCTGGCTAATGGATTGAAGCTGGCATTGGACACGTCATTCGTGCCCAACACTGGGTAAGATGCATCCCATTATTCATTAGAAAATTATTTATGTCACGCTTTGATTTGATTTGATTTGATTTGATTTATACCGCCCTCTCGTCTTCACCCTTGACATTATTTCGGCAGCAAGAAGAGCGCCAAACTGAAGACGGGTTACAAGCGTGACTTCGTCAACGTAGGCTGTGACCTTGACTTCGACATGGCCGGTCCCACGGTCCACGCAGCTGCCGTGCTGGGCTACGAGGGCTGGCTGGCTGGCTACCAGATGGCCTTTGACACTGCTAAGTCCAAGCTGGCCCAGAACAACTTCGCCCTGGGATACAAGGCTGGAGATTTCCAGCTCCACACCAGTGTGTGAGTACTATTGCAGACTCAGGGAGAGAAGTGATAAATGGAGCAAGAGTGACCATTAAAGAAACTCTGCTCAAGGGAAATCATGAACTGCAGCATCAACCCCAGTGACATAGAGGTGGATTGTTTCCTCTCTACTAGTGCTCATGTTGTGGTGTTGTGTTTCAGTAACGACGGCACTGAGTTTGGTGGCTCCATTTACCAGAAGGTGAACGGCAACCTGGAGACCGCCATCAACCTGGCGTGGACAGCCGGCAGCAATAACACGCGCTTTGGAATTGGAGCCAAATATCAGCTAGATAAGGATACCTCACTGGCTGTGAGTACTGGTTTCAGCATGGGGTCAGAGACGAGTAACACTGTCACAAGAACAAAAGGGGATGTACCATAATCAGCTAAAGTGTAATGGACTTATATAATACATAATGTATACGTATGTTGATTTATGCATTGATACAAACGTATCTGGGTGTTATAGCCATGACCACAGTAAAATCTGGAGTGTTATATTATTGTAATTTGCAAGTTAAAATAATATTATTTTGCTTGCATGCTTTTACTGTGCATGCAAGTATATTGTTATGAAATACATGATTATTTGACCGTTTCATGTCTCTGCTTCTCACAGGCCAAAGTCAACAATGCTTGCCTCGTTGGCGTTGGTTACACACAAACTCTGAGGCCAGGTAAGTGCATCACTGCTTTCTCACTCGTTTTAACCTCTACATGAAATCTATTTGCTGAAAATAGACGATCTAGTATTAGTAGATGTGCTATTTTTGCTGAATGTTTGTGCCAGAATAGGAGCGCTAGGGTTCATGTGGTTAAGATGAGCTAGTTCTGCTGAAGGGCTTTGCCAATACATTTTGAAACCCTGGAGAATGCTTGCCCTCAGCCGAGTTTTCACAGAAAGGCCTTATCTCAAGCATTGCTCTGTTGCACAACAACGGCACACTTACTTTCTTGAACTGATTGACACGCTTCCCCGCAGGTGTGAAGCTTACCCTCTCAGCTCTAATCGATGGAAAGAACTTCAACGCTGGCGGGCACAAAGTGGGCATGGGCTTTGAGCTGGAGGCATAAGGGCCCAAGGGAAGATGACATGGGGACAGCAAGGCGGAGAAAAGAAAAAGTAAAGAGCCCAAATGTGAGGAAACCTCAAACAACCACACAGAATCACCTTGAGAACTCTCCCTTCTGAATGCTACACAGACCCACACTCACACATCGTTTGGCCTTAACCCTACAACCTCTTAGCACCACCCAAGACCTCCAGGACTGTAATTACTGACTGTAAATGAGATTTCCCTTTCTGTTCTTTTACCATTAACACAGCAATACCTGTTTCTAATTATTTATTACAGTATGGGAACAGAACAGGGTTAGTTAACAGTTAACTCCTCCAAATATTGCAAAACGTTTTACCAGTCTGGCCAGGCGAATTGTGTTACTTTGGTAGAAGAGTGTAATTTAATATTTGTCCTGCTACCTATCTCATTTTCTATTCTTTACCTTCGCTGTGCTTCGTTGTGACCATCTCCGCCTCAGATCACACATTGAGTCTACATTTTGATTGTTGATAATGAGGATGGAAGATAGTTTGTTGTGTTTATGGTGTGTTTGTTGTACGTTCTCTCCAAGTCAGGGAAAAGTACTCAATTTTGTTTCAATTCCTGCGCCTTCCCAGACAAAGGGAGTTTTATTGTCACATTGACAAGTAGCTACAGTGATTGTAAAAGGACACAATTAAAGGACAAGAACTAACCAGAAAAAACAAAGAGGTGTGTGACTGAATTAAAGCACAGCGTTCAACCCCTTGAACACTGTTCTAAACGCTGTAGCTTCTGCTGCCTAAAAACCTCTATTTTAATTCTGGTCCTGTGGTGAAGAATCATTTTTGAGGGCCAAGGGCGCTGTGGAATTCTGTCATCTCTTTGTCTTGTCTCTCTTTGTGTCCTGTACCCATTTAAACTTTACCGCAACCACTTTGTGCTGTGCTTCGGTTAGGGACGGTTGTCAGTAGTTAAGAGCTCAAACGGATTTTAATGAATTCATGGAATAAAGAATGTCAAACACATTGGTGTCCATTGAGTTACGCCTTTCCACTTTGTTGTGTTTTAAGACACCAGAAATTACATTTAAAATACTATATAGAACTTTGTTTTGAATCATTATGGAAATGTATAATAGTTGTATTTTCTAACAATGACAATCTTTCAGCCAATCAATACAGAATTGGAGAGGCTTATTGTCGGTATCAGTTGAGAACGCAGGAACCTAGCCCTGTTTCAATGCACTAGACCCCTGGGAGATGGATGCTCAACACCTGTCATCAGCTCCCCGTACTTACCGCACGATTTACTGCGCTACTCATACGCTGATGTGGCGGTGCCTTGGATCAAACCCATGACCTTATGGTCCAAAGGCGAGTGCTCTACCGACTGAGCTACCCAGACACTAGCATTTAGAAAATTATCATCCTGCCAGTGTAATGTCCAAATTGATTGGCTGTTGTTGCCATTTCACAATAACAACCAAAACCGTTCTCAATGGCAGTTATGCAAATTATCATGTGTCTTACAAGTGGTAATAATAAGGAGTTTCTTATAATGCAAAATATATAGTGTATAAATATAGAGGTTGTTACATAAGTAAACATGTAGGCTGCTGTATTGTACTCTTAAACAAGGGAACCAGGGGACCTGGTAGCCTACTGCCAGACCCCCTAATGGCAGTACGTCACGCTAAGCTTGGCCAATCAAAAAGAGGGACATATATGGACGAAAACGTTGAACCTTTTTTTTACGAAAGAGGGACCGACAAAGCCTCATGTAGGTCTGACCCCCTGGGTCTGGCAAATACATACAAGCACTCCAAAGTCATTAGAATGCTTCAGAAGCTTTTTGTAATTGTAGCATAAATTATATACGTTAACATTGTATTCTTAGGATAAAATGAAAATGCAAAGAAAACTACGATTTTGAATTGTCCAAACAATGGGAGGATCCATGCCTCTCACTTCCCCATGAGGACATGAACCAACTGTAAGGCGTAGTCAACGGCCTTGCCAAATGAACCATGACAGGAACGACATGAACATCTACCCGAGTGTTCCTCGCCTACATGACCACTGCACTGGCCTCCCAGTCAATGTAGGGTGTGTATAATCCCTGTATAACTATAAAGAAAAACAACTAAATTCTAAACTGCTGCAATATACTGTTATATGCAGTATATACGTTATAAGTACTAGTATCTCGACATGCCTGTTACAAATTCCATATTCCTACTGTATAAACACATATTCTTCTTACAGTACACTGCTTCTATTGAGACGATATATGCCCATATTTCTATGTATAAGTATATACGTAACCCTCAGGGTTCTTCCGCTAAGGTGGTGCTATTGTTGCCTCCTTTTTAGACAACTTGAACTTACAGTACCTGAGTGGGTATTATCTGGTAATATACTGGCATTGTAGTAAAACATGGCTATTCTCTAATGAAGAATGCCAGTATAGTAACAGAACACTGTTTCAAGGTCGGCTACATGATCTATAATCAGTGATAGACCTTAATCAGTACAGTTGACCACTGCTGGCCTCAGTCAATGTAGGGGGTGTACAAGTCACTGTGTAACAATAAAGAAAGACACATACGTACATTGTATATTCTTAATTCTATTCTAATAAGTACTAGTATCTACATATTACATATTCTGACAGTATTACCTACTCTTCTGGTGGGTCTTCTTGATCTGGGAGTGGAGGGATTTGCTCTTTATCCTCGCCGTTGAGGGAAAACATCTCTTCAAATCTACTACCTGGGCGCTGCTCAATGTAATGCCGGCCAGGCCTATCAGGGTGAGAAGGCGGACAAAACGGCGTAAAAAAAGGCGTATTTGAGTGGCCTGAGTGAGCCCAGTGAGGCGGACGAGGGAGGCGAAAAAAATTAGGCTGTTGTGAACGACGTTCAGCGTACTTCTGCTTGTTGTAAAGTGTTTTGTAAAGGTTTTTCCAGTCTTTGTCTTTGGAGGTTCTGCTGGCATCCTGATGTTCGAAGTCACGGTGGCAGAGGTGTCTCCACAGGCGGTTGTCTGCCGTGATGCTGTGGAAGCGTCTGCTAACCGAGGACAGCGCCACCAGTGAGTGGACATCCAGCAGGCTCAGGACTCTGAGGAGAACCTCTGGGGGCAGAGCACACAGCCCAAACACAGTTGGGAGAGACAAGGCGTCTCTGGCTGCAGCTATTAAAGGGAATACCAGCTGGTCTTTGAAAATTCGTGACAGCTTCCCCAGATCATTAAACACTGTGGCTGCACTCGGGCCTGCCCACTCCGCTGTCACAAAGCTGGATGGACGTAGAGACAGTTTGCACACAGTGTCCACCGTCTCAATCTTCAGAGTAGCATTGATAACAAGCATGGTTCCCATAGACACAGCAACAACCATAGCGATGCTGTTCTCACAGAGACGAGGATGACTGTAATGTAGTCTGTATGCACCACCTTCCCTCCTCCACCCAGTGGGCATCTCACCAGGCTTGATGTCAGAACCGTGAGGAACAAAACCTGTCTCCATCATCAGGAGGTGCACAGCCACCATGAGGGAGTCACTGGGGCTCCTACTCTGGGCCCCGTTGTGCAAGATTTCCAAGAAGGGGGGTACCTTCCCCCCCTCCGCCTCACTGCACAGCATGGGCTCCCAGGTGGGGACTACAGGCAGCGTCTCCCCCTCAAGTGTGCCCTCTTCCTGCATACGTGATGCTTGGCTTCTTCTAGGCTCACTACTGGAAAGCGTAGCCACTCTCTGGTTAGTCCGGCTGTGATGGGACATTGTACTGCTACAGCTGCTGCTGCTGACAGACTGGCCTGAAGGGAAAGGGGGAGCAGGGGACACAGACTGAGGCAGGATCACGCTGATCAAATCCCCAGAAACAATCCCACAGGAGGACAGTGTCTGGCCAGTGTCTACCAGCGGCTCTGTGCCGTTCAGAGACAGAGTGAACTCTGTTTCTGGGCTGAGTCCATGGGAAGGTAGAAGGATCTCCTGGATCTGAAGTTGGAGCTCTGCCAAAGTGGGTTCCACCCCCTGCAGCTCCACTCTACTGATTTGCCTGTTGATACGAACGCGCAACTTCATGCTATGTAACTCGAATAAGTCAATCAAGTCAATCACCCTCATACAAGTTCCCTTAAAACAATGTGACAGAAAGCTTAGAGTGTGATACGAAGCAGCTTTATAGACGCTTTGTATCTTGCATCATCAAATATGACGTCAATCTTGCCCAAATATTGAGAGCCACCTCTGGTCGGAAACACTGAGTATAGGTTAATGCCTGCTCCGTTGTATGCTACAAGCTCAGTCCTCTGAGCTAAGTTGGAAACTTGGACGGCAGGGATCTCCCATGCCAACCCATAAACAAAATATGCCACCATTTGTTTTTGGTCATTTTTCTTCACGTGATAAACGATTCTGTCCACCACGTGTGGCCAACTCGGACAGTGTGCTCAACAACACACAAGGTCATTGGCTGCTTGGCGCCGAACCTGTGCAAAAACATCATGCTCTTTGGACTGGGTCCAATAAAGCATGGCTTCACATGGATCTCATGTGGCCAGTCTATGACGCCAGTCGTCAATGATGTATCTATGATGTATGACTCCATATTTGGGCAAGGTTTCAGCCCGATTAACCGCTTTTCACTTCCTTATAGACGGCTTGGCTCTGAAAAAGTCAAAATTTGGACAATCCGAGCCACTTTGACCTCCATCAAAAAATACAATAAATATATATTTAAAAAAAGTATAGAACATTATGTGATAACAATTTGTGCTGATCGGTCCAGCAGGTTGTGAGATTAGATATGGACACAGACAGAAACGCACAGACACACAGACCCTCTTATATAGACTATACTATAGTAACGTGGCTCCTGTCCAAGCCATGTTGATGCAGAAGGAATGTAGACCTGTGCACCATGTCAACTCAATGCTGGCACTAAAAACAAGGCAGGCGCGCCAACACAAATTCCTTTTCGATTCCCAAATAAAAACTGCACTAACAAATGCCTGTTCATTTATTTGTAATTTTTTTTATCGTGGACTTTGTTTATTTGCAGATCTGTTTCATGTGTTCAGGTGTATGATGTTTGTTTACGGGTTGGGGCCATGCGTGAATTCCATCTTCCTGGCTTAACCTGCATGATATGCGACCTGACGCTGAAATGGACGGCTGTTGTCTCTGATGCTTCATCTTAAAATGTGTGTGCATTGTTCTTGATTTGTGGTTAAGACAACTTTGTGGATTCATTGAATTCTTCGTGTAGCCTACTCCTGTGAAACAGAGCGGCTCTGCTGTGAAAGTGTCTCAGACGTTACTGTGCACGAGAGAGAGAGAGGTCACAGAATGTCAAATGGATTCATCAAGTTCATCAAGCATAAAGTGGCTTGTTATAGCACTACCTCAATTGGTGCAATTTCTTTCCCGAGTAGTGGGTGAGAGTGAGATATTGAACCTATTTGCCAAGTTTGTTAACTGTTAGTTTCTGAGGTGGAAAGTGTGTGTAAAATGCAAATCCAGAAGTGCAGAATTGAAATCCACAAATTCCTTTTCAATTCCCCCCCAAAAATTGGACCAACAAATGCCTGTTATTTGTAAATAAATGTTATGTATTCACAGATTCGGTTTTTTATGTGTTTTGCGAGTTTACAAATCTTTTTTGTGTATTTGCTAATGTTTTATATTTGTTTCATATTATACATTTACACACGGATTGAAGATCTGTTCTCACAAATGCTTAGACATAGACATATCTACCTCCACACTGTAGCAATTACTCACAATCATACCATATGCCAAGACATATATAAGTGAAACAGGAAAGGGTGACATTTTTGCTTAATTTCTCAATAAATAACATTGAGAGATAACAAACATATACAGTAAATGTATAAACATCACAAATGATGTTTTTTTGTTGTTGCAAATGACATGGGTTCCAGCCTGCGGCTTTTCTTCTGCCGCAGGTTTGCAAATTTGACATTTTCACCAATGATTGGTTGTGTGCATTGCACAACAAATATGGCCTGATTGGAGCGCAATAATACATTTTGGAATAAATTAATTATAAATGCATAACTCCTACAACTCCTATATCCGTCTATCCCCACTCTACAAATCTGCCTCAAGAACTTAAAACATTGGTCTGGCTAGATTTTCCATTAAAAAAAATTGGCAAAACAAAATTTGTCTAAAATGTACTGTAAGTCTGATTGCTACAGAAATCTGTGGACAATTGACATACAACTTGACATCTTATTTAGTTTTGAAGATACTGATGAATAAACTTCGAAGGGGCATGACTTGGCACATACATAGACCAAAGTCAACAACTGTTGGGCCAATCATTATTAACCTTGCAGGATATGTACACTGTACGTAAGTATCTGAAACATACCTTGAAAGTTTATTTCAAATCCACAAGGGTGTGCTACAAATGAACAATATGGGTGTGGCTGAACACAAATCACATTATAAATAAAACATTGTGATTGTCAAATCATTACAAAAAACTCACAGAATATGTTTTATAAAACATTTGAAGTCGTATAAAATTATTTTGAAAACACCATATACGGTATAAGGCACCGTCAGTTCCTAACACGATCATGGCCTGGCGCAAATGTGGCCATAAATCAATTAGTTTATAAAAACATCACCAATTTAGGTGGTTTAATTAATGTTTAATTACACCATTGAAACATGTCCGCAAAATGTTTTTGAAATTGAACAGTATAGGGACGTGACGAGGGCGTTGCCAAAAAAGGGTGTGGGACAAAATTCGAGTCTATCTGATTGTTATTAAAAAAACAGTTCCCTACTCTCCGTTGCAGCTTTCAACTTCTAAGACAACGTGTTGGCTTCAACCCCTGAATCACCACTTTGCGGCTATATTCAATCTTTGTTTTGTTTCCATGAATGAGCATAAAATGTGCCAATATATACATCTCATTTAAATAGAAAAAGACATGGAATTTCAAGCCCTGTTCACTGTGCAGTCCATAACATAGGAATGTTCTGATTATATATGTTCTTTTTTTTCAACAGATCACATTTTCCGTGAGGAATCAAGCTGCATGACAGCCATTTAAACAAAATATAGCATGGTTCAAAATTCTTTCTTTCTTTACTTTTGTGCAATTAAATTACAAGAATGGCTTGTACTTGCTGAATTAAAATTAATACCGTTACCTGAGTGAATAAATAATATCTGCTATGGTAAATACATGTGATTTGTTTAAGGTTTTCTCGAAATTATTGGCACAACACTCTCCAACACTGTGTTTGATTGAAGTGACCGATCAACTGGAAAATTACAAATATCACGATGACATGGATATACGGTAAGCCAATAACAGTCAGTAGCCAATCACTCGGGGCATACCACGTCTTAAATAACGCCAACCAGGGCATCTTAAAGCAGTTTGCCATCACATCCACAAAGGGGCAGTAGAGTGTGGCGTTTTAGGCCAGCACCAAGCCAAAGATACATTCAGGAGAGATCACTGGAGAAACTCTGCCCTCCATTCAGCCAAGTCCATTCTCTCAGCATCTAGAGATGGATGGAGAGCGTTACAATTGCATCAGTTTACATGAATGTTGAGGAAAAGATGTAATGTATATTTTGATATTTTGTGCATTTACTGACGGACTGTAGTATTTGAAACATTGTTGTGTACACCAACATGTGGCCCTGAGTAAATGCACTTATCCACAGGCTGCAGATCCCCATACATGCACGATCAGCGCTGAAAAGAGCAATATAACTAGATAATAACAACTGTGAGGTTGTGTGTGTGTGTGTGTGACTGTGTGTGTGTGTGTGTGTGTGTGTGTGCGTGTGTGTGTGTGTGTGTGTGTGTGTGTGTGTGTGTGTGTGTACCTCCATGTTGTTCTCTGACTCTTGGATGGTGTCATGCAGAAGGCTCTGGAGTCGGCTCTCAAATGTCCTGCTCTCCTCCACCAGGGACTGGTTGGGGGTCAGCAGAGGAGGTACAGAGGATGGGGTCCGTATGCCATCAGGACTCCCACTCACCGGGCTTCTCACCTTGCTCTATGAGAGAAAAGCTTGGTTCATACATTGTCGCATTGTGGCAAAAATAGCCACTCTACAAGCGTGTAGGTCTGCTATTTTTGGTGTTTGTTTGTGTGTGTGTGTGTGTGTGTGTGTGTGTGTGTGTGTGTGTGTGTGTGTGTGTGTGTGTGTGTGTGTGTGTGTGTGTGTGTGTGTGTGTGTGTGTGTGTGTGTGTGCGTGTGCGTGCGTGTGTGTGTACAGTACTGTGTGTACAGTACTGTATGTGTGCTCAAGATGTGATAAAGATGAGAACAATCCAAAGTTTAAACGGATGAGAGTGTTCTGGTCCTCGCTTTTCATGGGGCTACACTGTAGTGTTCATTTGTAACGATGAGACTGTACAAATGTAACCAAATGGAAGATAGTAACAGTAATGGTTATAAAACATTATAAAGTTTTATTCTAATGTACTCAGGCATGTTTCTTGGAGTGGAGTTATGCAACGTGCCCAATAACATGGGGGAGGCGTTGACTGTGCGGCCCAGTGGCCAATGAGGCGCCCACCTACAGTATTTATATCTACTAGTCCATACCCGTGGGGGGATATGCTGAGATTTGGTGAAATCGATAAAGGGGCTTCGCAGTTGCCTGCAGATGGTAATGGTCAATGGCTGTGTGCAAATGCAGATCAATTGCTCCAGCCACTGAGGAGAACCGGGCAGACAGTTTTGGGCTCACCACCGACCACCCACCACAGAGGTTTGTCAAATTATAGGAGGATGGTTCCAACAAATACAAATGGGAAGCGGGCAGGGGAGGGCCATCCTTGTCGCTGCATTAATGACTCCTACAGGTTGCTGTTCAGCAGGGAGCAGAACTGGGGAGAGTAGCATGTTCCTCCACATGCGTTACGTACTCCCAGTGAAACTCCTCACTGTGTGAGGAGGAGATACTTATTTTCCTACATGGAATTAGGAATTGGCATAAAGACTAAATTGGGATAAAATGATAACCAGTCGCGTAGTACAGAGGGTTTAGGGATTAGGTGGTGAATGCATTTCATGGATATCAGTCAACGGTCCTCATAAGTATAGACAAAGATGGAAGAAGTGCACTGACGCAGGCTACTTTGAGAAGGTTCCACAGCTCTCTCTGTCTTTTCTCCTGTAGACTCATGAGGACCTGTTCGCTCTCCGCCATCCTCTGCACCACTCCCTCCACCTTGGGCAACAACTCCATCACACGCTGACGACACACCACCGTCTTACTGCCAAACACACAACACACACAAGTACCGTAAGTAGTTTACAATTTGTAAGATTGCAAAAGGTTCACTGTACTGTACTCAGCTTTGAGTAACTACATTATATTGTGTCTTTGTGCGTGCGTGCGTGTACCTGAGGTGTGTGTAAAAGTCTCTGAGTTTCCTCTCGTAGAACTGCACGGCCTGAACCACCAGACGAACTACCTCTTGACTGTCCCCGGAGCACCTCTGGTCTGAGACAGAGAAGGAGGGAGGGGAAGGAAAGAAGGAACACAGGAAAAAAAAAGTTAATTTAGCCACTTAAACCCTATATACTGTATGCTATTATTGTTTCCGTAGGGGGGCGAGACGTAAGGGAGCGCTTGTTTTTGGCGGAGGCGAGGGAGGCACGCCGTCTGAAGCGGACTTGAGCCACGAGAGGTACCGCCGAGCGAGCTTAGGCGAGCGCGTCGTTGCGAATTCCGCTTCAGCCGACTCCGAGTTATGTCCCGATAGGGACAGAATCGTAAATCATCGTGAAGTGAACACAGCCGAGCGCTCCCTGCCCCCGTTTCAGCCAATCACAAGCCACGTCTCGTGTCTTGCATCCTACGAAAACAATACTCGCTGTGTATGACCAGAGTCCCCCCCCGGGGGTCTACACTTATGGCCCAGAATAGGGACAATATGGTTAATCTGGTTAACTTAAGTGATTAGTGTGATGCTGCATCTCAAAGTCACACCTCTGGGTTTCTCTCTGAGTTTGCGGAACAGCTCCATGGCTTTACCCTCCCTGATGGAGAGAGAGAGAGAGAGAGAGAGAGAGAGAGAGAGAGAGAGAGAGAGAGAGAGAGAGAGAGAGAGAGAGAGAGAGAGAGAGAGAGAGAGAGAGAGAGAGAGAGAGAGAGAGAGAGAGGGGGGGTTATAGTGAGGGACATGAATGATATACAGATACACAGTGCTAATTTATCCCTTTGTAACTCAGAGCGTGTACAATGTTTGTACATACTGTACACACAGAGTTGATCACTTAAACCTGACACCTTCGTATGATAAAGATAACCGATCTATAAGCTCACGACATGTTGTTAGCTTGTACGCTTGTGTGCGACGTGTATAAATTAAGCATACAGGCCTACGCTATTTTTGAGAATCTTCGCCTTTAACGACATGCCCCAAAAAACAGGGACACCAGGTTGAAAGTGGTTAAATTAACACTCTGTGTAGGTTTGTGTTTGTCTTCTCTTACAGTGTGTCCAGAGCCTCGCCGCTCCTCCACGGCTGTCTCTGTAGATCCACTATATCTGTCTGTAACAGCATCATCTCCTCCTCCAACTCACTCACCCTGGCCTGAAACACACACACACGCACACGCACACACACGCACACACACACACACACACACACACACACACACACACACACACACACACACACACACACACACACACACACACACACACACACACACACACACACACAGTAGCAGTCGTTTATTCCTTGTTACAGAGTAGCTTCTGCCACAACAGCTGCTAATCGTCCTGAGGTGCAAACAGTAACAGTCATATATCACAAAGCAGTAAACACTCTTTTACTATAAGAGAAAAAGTTAAATAAGAGAAAGGATAGTTGCTTAGTTCAAGTGGTTGCTACAGTAATAGTATTGTACTCTAGATTCAAAGTTTATTAGAAACATGCGCTCACGCACGCACACACAGTACCTGATTGCAACTGGCTGCTGCCATTTCCTCCATTTCTCTCCACACACCCAGAAGTTTCTCTGAAGCTAGAACATTCAACCAGACTGGTATTAGTTAATGGCACAACAAATGGTATGGTCAAGGCATACTAGAGTATAATGGCCCTACAGTGCAGACAGAGACCAACCATAAAGTATTTCTATTAATGTGCTATCTTTAACACGATTAGGGAGTCTTTGTACCAATGCCTGTTGATCTCTGTTCCTGGTACTTGTCCATGTCTATGTGAAGGCTGGTGATGAAGAAGTCCTGCTTGGCTATCAGTCTCTGGTACATGGACACCATCTCATTCTTCTGTTTGGACAGTGAAGAGTTGTGTCTCAGCAGGCTCATACTGAAAGAGAGACAAAACGGATGTATGTATGTATGTATGTATTCAATAGTTTCGCTCTATTGTACTAGTATCTTCTTAAGTGACACAGGAGTATTTGACTGAAAAATTGACCTGAGACTGTAACCCTATAGGGTTACAGTCTCAGGTCCATTTTTCAGTCGCCAAGGTAAATAAACACTGAAGATATTTGTGTGGTATGTATATATATTTGTGTGTGTGTATGTGTGTGTGTGTGTGTGTGTGTGTGTGTGTGTGTGTGTGTGTGTGTGTGTGTGTGTGTGTGTGTGTGTGTGTGTGTGTGTGTGTGTGTGTGTGTGTGTGTTGGGGGGGCTGGCAACTCACATTAAAATGCTCCAATTTAGGAGCATTTTAAAGTGAGTTGCGAGCCCCCATCTTGTTTTTCTTGATTCTGTTTTTGCAGTTTGGCTCAGCACCAAGAGACGGAGGACGTGCGTTATTTTTTGTGTGTGAGTGTATCCCTTACATGGCAGCTTTCTGTCCCTGTTGCAGTCTTTGCCAGTCTTCCTTCAGGGTACGGATGGTGTGCCACGCCTGACCACAGGTCCTCCTCAGGTGACTGTACTGCAAGATGTGCTTAGGGTCCGTCTCTGGGCGAAAGACACAGAACAGGGACAGAAAGAGATGCAGAAAATCAACAAGGTGCGAGATACAAACGTAGAACTTTGTAGCTGTACTCATCTGAGACAGGGAACCAATCCCTATTTATGTACTCACGGACAAAGCGTATGTTTTCGGGCAGGGAGCGGGGGCTGAACTGGGGCTCATAACTGCAAGAGGAGCGATCAAATAGAAAGACGAGAGGCAGATCCGTCCGACGGCCATCTATCTCCTACACACGGATGAAACAGTGTGTATGTCATTCCAAAACCAATTTTTGGGGGCAGTGATTGTTTTGGTTCAAGGTGAGCGTGCCATCCAAGTTGGCATGCCATGGTGGACGGAATAGGTTATCATGTGCACCAAAACAAGCAGTCCCTCTGCATCAATCACAGCAATGGGGCGTGTTTTCTGTGGTTTTGCATAGTTTTGGCATCGGAATAGCATAGACGCGATAGAACAATGTAACACAGCATACGTATACTCGTTTGGTGAACATCGTGCATGTGTGTGCTTATGTTGTATATTACCACATAATCTACAGCACACTGCATGGCCTCTCCGTGGGGCTCCAAGGCCAGGCCCGCCTCCAGCAGCAGCTCCTGATTGGCTGGAGGGATGTTGGTGTCCTTTTCTATTCGCAACTGCAAGTCGCCCACGGTCTCATTGGCCGAGACGGGGTACGTCAGGATCTTAGCAGACACCATGTTCAGAACGTGAACCAGCTGTGGGAGGATAGAAAGTGAGCATGAAAAAATGTGTTTCTGTGTTTGGGACAAAACCAGATAAAGGGTCAGGGGAAAGAATGCATGAATATATGGATGAATGAATGAATGAATGGATGGGTGAACCTTGAGCTGTAGTATATTCTCTAGCTGGGAGAGCCAGTCACTGGGGGTGGCCTGGGTGTCCTTGCCTCTCCAATGAGGAGACCACTTCAGCATCAGCTGCAGCCACCTCTCCAGCCTCTCTAACAACAAACTACACAACAAATCATCACACTGTTGATGTACATGTTTATGCAGTTCATCGTTGATGATTATCATAGTCAATAGAAACAACAATCATCCTTTCTGCCTATTTCGGTCATTCCGCGTTCCTACAATTCCCATGATGCATTTTGCGGGCAAGCATTAGCCTGGCATGCCGGTCTATTTCTGCGTTCACAATAGCAGCAACAAAAGCTTCAAAACGACCAAGTGTGGTCGGCTACACAGTCAGTCGTAAAAACATGATTGATTGATGCTTCACTGCGTCATTGGAGCAAATAAAAGTGTTGGGTGTCAGTTTGGTGTCCCAAACTTAACAAACTATTTAGAAAATAGTGAAAATAGCAGATTTAGAGCTCAATTTATGCTCAATTTTTGTTTTACCTGTGTGTGTGATAACTAACTGTCCTTGAATTCACTGACTATTTACAGTTTAGGAAACCTCCCAGACAGTTGTATTTGGTTTTATTTCTATATAATAATTATGGATAATTAAGTAGTAGTGTAGCGCTATGTAGTGAATAAACATGACTGGCTGAAATGGATTGGCTGCTACCATTACCTGTTGATGTGATTGGGCTGGGGTATATGCTTAGAGAAGCGAACCTCCCCAGTGAGGTCCTCATAAACCACAATGTCATCATCCTCCTTCAACTTCAGTCTATTATGCCTAAAAAGGAGAGAAGAAGGGAACTTGTAAAGGGCTTAATATGCTATGTTGCGTGTCATGCACCGAAAATAGCAACCCATAGTGTATCTTGGTGTGCGACACAGGTATGCAGCTAAGTATAAATGTGGACATGTGGACATTTCAATGGTACATCTATCATCGTTTGTATTACCAACGTCAAGGGGCATTGACGTGGGCACCGAAAGCCTCTTCCTGGAATTCTTTGGTCAGGTTAACACCCTTTTTGTGTTGAAATCAAATCACATCATAATATTTTTGGTCTATTTTGGATATAAGCCTATCAGTATCATTCACCACATCCAATTCCTGAAGAACTGGCCATTCGGTTTATTATCACAGTCAAGGCTGAGAGGGAAAGGTGACAATGGGGGCATTGTTTGTAATTTATTTGGCTCTGAGAGCAAGAAAGGTCACAAAGAATAAAGAATCTCATGATTTGAGAGAGATGAAAAGGGCGACATCTATTTATTTAAGGGAACTAATGAGAGAAAGCAAGCGTTGCCTCACTATTACTTTTGTATACTTTTTGTATACTGTAAACCTGTTTACTGTACTTTTATGTAATTTGAACAAAGAAAGAATTAGAAGAATTAAGAATAAGGAATCAAGGAACATACTGTATGTGACTATAATGGGAAGTTAAGACATTTCATTTCAGCGAGTGTTATGACTCATCACACATAAACAGTTTTAGCTGGAAGGGTAGTCGTACCAGGGAACCGGTTGCCAGGTTGGTAAGAAGGGACGGAATCCTGTGATGCACTCAAACACCAGCGTTCCAAAACTCCAGTAGTCCACAGTGACCGTGTACTTCTGCCTTTCAATTAGCTCTGGAGCCTACGAGACGGGAGGAGGACATCACATGAAAGACCATTGAAATGGGTCTGGTTATTATTACATACTGTCTGGAATACACAGAGGAGCCCCTGTGCATCGTAGGTTTTATCACTTACCAGTGGTGTAAAGTAACTAAGTACATTTACTCAAGCACCAGTACTTAAGAACAATTTTGAGGTATTTTTTACTTTACAGGAGTATTTCCAATTTTCAGTACTTTTACTTCTACTCCACTACATCTCAGAGACAAATATTATACTTTTACTCCACTATAATTATTTGAAAAATGTAATTACTAGTTACTTTGTAGATTTTTTAACCACTTCAGCCCTATATACATTTCGGCCATTTGAAAATAGCAGATCTACAAGATCGTGATGTGACGCATTGTGAGCTTGTAGATCTGCCATTTTCAAAAGATTGATCTGCTATTTTTCTACATTTTCTACATTTGAAAACTTGAAATGGGATATTATGCATAATGAGTACTTTCTACTTTTGGTACTTTAAGTACATTTTTGATACCAATACTTTAGTACTTTTACTGAAGTACATTTTGAATTCCAGACTTTTACTTGTAACATAACACATTCTATATTGCAGTATTGATACTTTTATTTAAGAAAAAAATTTGAGTACTTTTTCCACCACTGTCACTTACCAGGTACTGCAGAGTTCCAACGAACGACGTACACAAACTGCTCTGATCGAGCTCCTTGGCGTAGCCCAGATCTATAATCTTATGGATCAGCTGACATGAGGGGAGATGGACAGAGAAGGAGTTGATCAACAGTGTTTATAGATTTATTACATATAAATACTGTCTGACATCGCAACAACACACTACTCCTGCACACATACAGATATATAAACTTTTTATTTTACCAGTTGTGTATAGCATCTTTTACTCTCACCAACCTAATTAAACAATTAAACCAGCGTTTAGGCTTTACTGTCTTGTATTATTAAAAAGGGGGGAAAAAAAGAAAAAGGAAACTTTCAAAACAAGTGTTTCCCACCCGGTCTTTTTTAATTTTTACATACGTTTGCCTGGTGTAATTCCAAAAATAAAATGTTGTGCACATAAACATGAACCAACATCTTTAATATGTCTGGCCACAGTTATGCAACATTTCTATCATTTCTACAAAGCCTGTTGAAGGCCTGGGGATGGGTTGGTACTTGGTAGGTTACATAATGCACCCAACACAGAGAGGCACACAAAAGAAGGTCAAAGCAATGCAATCCTATAAGCCTGTGATAATTGCAGGGATATGACCACGGACTTGAAAATGTCCCTCTCCAAAGACATTGCTCAACGCTCACTCGATGAGTGAAGGTGTGAGAAATGTTTATTGTGGCTGTGCTTTCCTGTACCTATTCCACATAGATCAAATTATATCAGTTAGCCCTGTCTGTGACCCGCTTTTCTGCGGCGTGGGGTGTGCCTGTGATTACATGCGGAGGTCAGAGGTTGACTCACTCTCTTCTCTCCCTGCTGCAGGACAATGTTCTCCGGTTTCAGATCTCTGTGGATGATCCTCTTTTTATGGAGGTAAGTCAGAGCCGAGGCTACAGGAAACAGAGGAGATGAAAGAAGGAGAGAGGAGGAGGCAGCCATTTAAAAAGCGCTACACATCATGGATAATCACATGGTTGCTAGTGTACTAGATTGGCTCAGAGCCTCTGCCTGAAGACCAAAAGCCTAAAATCTCAACCAGCCAAGGGAGATTCCCCTATAGGCTAGTGGTTAAGATGTTTGTCTTTAATGTTCCTTCCTCCACAGGAACCCCAGGTTCAAATCCCAGGTGTTACACTAGGGGAAGTAAGTCTGGGATGCATTGTAATTCATTTAAACGAGGTGTGTGTCTGTACATGCCTTAGTGAACTTGCAATATAATACACATAATATAATGTACTAGAGGTTCATGTATTATGCGGCCCCCACACCTACGTCGCACTGCCGACCAATACTGTATGTCTGAGTCATAGTGTTGGGGGCTTTGCCAAAATACCCATTGTACCCGTCTGTCTGTGTGTCTTTTTGGGCCCATATATGGAGATGTCTGTTTCTGACTGTCTACCTGTGTCCCTTTTATGCCCATATATGGAGATATCTGTATCTGTGATATGGAGATCAACAATGTCATCAGTATATGCCCATATATGGGAATGCCCATATATGTTGGTCATAATTTGTTGCCTTGCTCAAAATAAATCCTATATATTTTTTCATCAACGACAAAGTGCCTTGGAATTATTTTCTTTGCAAGTCTGCAGTCATCAGTCACCATCAGTCTGCAGTCCACACCATTTGGGAGTTAAGCAGTACTTTGAAAACCCTTTTTTCTTCATGGTTATGTCTCATTCAGAGTGACGTCAGCGGTCTGCCCGCCTGCCCTCCCATTAGACAATTTTAATATAGGATGCAAATTAATTCCAAGTATGTTATTGCCCACATAGCACATCATTGATGTATTGTGACAGAGTGAAACAGATGCTTTCGTATTTTACAGTTGAAACAGTATTGAGTATCTCAGTTGTGCGTCAAAGGGTGAGTAAAAAGTGTGCTGACTAAGAGTTGCAAATGAGGCAGAACTCATACTTTTTTGGTCCCTGAGTGAGTGTTTAAGTACATACTGTATGCACACACACACGCACACGCACACGCACACGCACACGCACGCGCACGCACACGCACACGCACACGCACACGCACACGCACACGCACACACACTTTTACCCTTGCTGCTGGGGCAGTTTACAGGGTTCACTCAACATGAGGAAGTGCCCACCAATGGCTAACAGGAAAAGGAGTTTCAGTGTGTGTGTGTCTGTGTGTGTCTGTGTGTGTGTGTGTGTGTGTGTGTGTGTGTGTGTGTGTGTGTGTGTGTGTGTGTGTGTGTGTGTGTGTGTGTGTGTGTGTGTGTGTGTGTGTGCGTGCGTGCGTGCATGCATACGTGTATGTGTGTGCGCGTGCGTGTGCGTGCGCGCGTGTGTGTGTGTGCATCATGCATGTGTGTGCGTGTGTGGTGTGTGCATGCATCTCTAATGGGGTTAGGTGAAACAGTGTTAAAGCATATTATCTTTGAACCATATGGGTCTCCTCTTCAATCTGTTTAGACAATGCTTGTATAAATACACGCTTTACACCGTAGCAGAAAGCTGAAATGTGTGTGTGCTGTATATTGAGCGCCTCTGGTTGTTGACGTATGCTTCCGCATTAGTGTGAGTTGTATCCTTAGTGACTCAGGCTGACATCATGAAACTGGTCACTGTGAGTGACCATGTCCTTATGATGAAGGAAACTAATCACACTGCCAGCTCACGCTCTTTTGCTCTTGCAATCTCTGTCTTACACACACACACACACACACACACACACACACACACACACACACACACACACACACACACACACACACACACACACACACACACACACACACACACACACACACACAAAACATTAGGAGGGTCACATCATGGGAGCATAGGGTTATATAGAATACTCACATATGTCACGCAGCAAAATCAGGACTGATCCCTCCCTCATTCCACAGCAGTTCTCCAGCACGTTGAGATACTGAAGACCCACAAACACAGACACTTGATACTTGTACGCCATGGTTAACGATGAGAGAATGGAATAACAGAGACCTACACCATTAAAGCACAAAGCCCCCATTTGTAAACAAGCGAGCGCACGGGTACAAATGCGTGCACGCACACACACACCTTTCTCAGATCCCCTCCCTGACAGAATTCCATGGCCAGCAGTGGTAGGTCGTTGGTGCCCACCATTCTCTGCATCCCCTCAGGAACCTCCCTGGCTGCAACCACATTAACGTGGTCCAACCTGACGAACACAAGAAAAGACAAATAGATGTTCATCTACTGATGCTTAAACCTAGTTCAGAACAAAGATATGCAACGAGACAAAACCGTTCTAAGCTGATTTATACTTTGTGGTCTCATTTGATCAGTATTCTTTCTCTCTGTCTCTCACCCCAAGGAAGAGCTTTGACACTCAAAATGTCACTTTTGATGGTATAATACAAGGGTCAAGGGTGCAGACTCTCATTTTCCATTTTACCCAAGTTCTACTGTCCAGCAATTATTTAATCTTTTGGGTGTGCATGCTTTTGTAACCTTTTTGCACCTCTCTCACACTTGCCCTCCTCATTGTATAACACTGATTGAAACAATGTGTTTCTCATTGTCATTGGGCCAGTTCCACCTAAAAAGGCCCAATAAAAAGTTGAGGAGAGAATGTAAAGATAACAAGTACTTATTGATACCAGACTTCCACAGTTTTGTTTTTACACTCAACTCATCATAACATTGTACAACATGTAACCACAGGGCAGTGAAAGGTAGATATTACACAGGATAACCATCACTAGAATAATAGGCAGTCATGAAGTCATCATCAGTCAGTGTTTTTTCCCCATTACGGCAAGAGTTCTTGGCTGCATTTAAAGTACAAGTACTGTACACTGAGAACTTTGCAAGGAGACAGGTACGGCTTGCTAACCCAAACATGATCAGAACATCACATGCTGGTCTCATGACCCTTTCTGACGCAGAGACAAGAATGTTGTTACTTAATGTGGAAATGGTCATCTCTCAACTCTTTTGTGTTTTCTGTGCGGTTATCGGATTACGTATTTTGGAGTTGGGAGAGTGAATAAGAGATGAACCACTTTCAACCTTCCGTCCCTATTTTGGTCATGTCATTATAGGCGGAAATATTAAAAGAATTACAATATTTTCCAAACATTTTCCAAAACCGTTGTAAATACAAACAATGTTGTTTGAGAATGTCAACTTGTTGAAAAAGTTGATGTAGAGCTTAAAATCATGGCAGTGCAGCCTAAAAGATGTACTGGATTCACAAATGTATGTATATGCGCGTTTGACAGCCCACGCATATATCCATGTGAATGTGTGTGTTAAGTAGCTATAATAATATAATAGGTTTCCATGTATGAGTCCCCTGCCCTGTGGTTGTTCCACTAGTTGTGCGTGGGCGCAGGGAAGGGTTGTGGTCGAGACCATGTCTGCCTGAAAACAACACACTTGTTAAACCGTGACCCGAAAACAAGCCATTTTTACACCCATTTCCACACCAACAAATGCCAAAACACACATACGCACGTACTGTACCACACAGACCAAACCAAAACACTTGCCAATTACCATCCCACTGCAGAGACACAACCAAACCTCCATTGTCCAACCAACCAAACCTCCACAACAAAGGCTTGGCTGAGGCTAACACTAATACTGTACACCAACGTGGAGCAAAATGAGGAGGTGGCATATATCACCCTGACTGAAATAACCACCATTAGACCAAAATAACCCAAACTGCACTATGCTCATAATCTTGAAATGTCACGGGTCAATTAATTTATTCTTTATTTTTACTATGGTAGGATCCAAAATTAGACACTTTATATTTTGAGAAAACTTGGAAAACAGATGTTAAGATGAAGCATAGATGTCAAAGCCATTAGCTCTCAGTTTGTTATGGAATGTACCATGTTGAGTCATGACATGTCAACCAATGGTTGCTTGCCTTGCATGCCAGGGAAAGAAAGCTGTACTCAAGTTAAACAAACTGCTTTTTAAGCTGTACTTGTTTTGAGAAAACAGAGAATCTGTGGGTACCCAATCTAAGGCATGCTTAGGCAAGACAGAAAACAAATAAAGAACAAAATCTCTATTGACTGATTTGACATCATGCATGTGAAAAGGGCTTGATATGCTTTGTTGCGCATGGTGTCGTGCACCAAAAACAACAGATCTACAAGCTCACTGTGCGGCGTCGCATTATGAGCTTGAAGATCGGCTACACAGATGTGCAACCACTTATAAATCCGGCTAAAATCAAACTCACCTCTTCATAATCTGGATCTCCAGACACCATCTCTCTTTGTTCCTCTCACTGAGCTCCTGACGGCACTGCTTGATAGCGATTTGCTCCTCGGTGTCCTACACAGTGAAATACAGAGTGTTCATTTAACCAATTAAACCCTAAACAGTGCTCTATTTCTTGGCCTCCTCATTTTCCCCCTCTACACAAATTCTCTTTGCGGAAAGTAGACGATCTAAGCTCACAAAGTGTCACGTAGTGACACGTTGTGAGCTTGTAGATCTGCTTTTTTCGTGGAATGTATAGGGACAACTTAAAGTGTACTTAAAGTGGACCCTTCTTTCACACACATCAGAATCAGAATCAGTTTTTATTGTCACTTCCACAATACACACTAGGCATACAGGGGAGCAAAATGCCGTTCTCCGCAACTCATGGTGCTTGTCACATTTAAAAACAATAGACACATTAAAAAGAGGCAAAGCCATTTAAAAACATTAAAAAGTAGAGAGAGAGCAGACAACATTCATAAATAAAAAAACATACACACACAAAAGCACATGCATGAACATGCAGTCACACACGTTTTTTTTTGTTCTTTGCGAACGCAGCGGCGCCTCCGCGCAAGTGGAGCTTACTATGAAACCGTGCTCGGGTTGTGTGTCTGTGTGCAGTATTGTGTGCACTGCCTGTGTGCAGCCGCGCCCCCATGTGACTCACGCTCTCATTGGCTGCTGACAGATCTCAAAGGGCCATGAAGAATGCAGGAATGTAGACAATGCTCTGATTAAAATGCACAACAGCCTGCAACATGCCTAAACCAAACACATTTCAACAACTACAAAGACAAAAAACATTTACAAAAAAAAAAAAACACAACAAACAAACATAACCATTTAAAAAAGACCCAAAAATAATGGGGCTAGCGGTATGGAGCCTTCTTGTGGCGGCCCTGTTCTCACTAATTTAACTGTACCACCCACTTCTCTACAATTGCTCATTCCTTTCTATTCTTCTTATTGTTATTTTCGAGCTGCGTTCGCTTCCCGCGTTCGCGCGTCTTATTGTATCTATCTATGTATCTATCCATCTATGTATCTATTGATTGATTAATTGATTCATTGAACAAGCTCGCAGCGCAGCACGAAGTGACGCGCTGTGAGCATTGGCTATTTTTGAATAGCAAAAATCTAAATTGACACACAGATGCTTTCCCGGTTTTAATGGGATAAAGTAGCATGCACTAGTCTGCCAAAACCACCAAAGGTCCCATCGAATGGGAGGTGGTTCAATTGCCCATCCTTTGGCAATGATTACCTGACCTTGATAGAATCATCCACAGCAAGCCTCCCATTCTCCTATTTCCCATAATGTTCTAAAATAGATCGACAATAACTAAGGGAGAAACAGTAATGGCATCACCATTGATCCAGGAAGACTGGAAATCACTTCCTGAAGAGGAAGTGAAATCATCATAATACCAGGAGTGGTACTCTACCACGACCCTCCCTGTCGCCCCCATTTCCTCCCTGTCGCTCCCATTTCCTCTAAAAGCCAGACTGTTAGGGGGGCAATGTTCCTTATCAATGCATCACTGTAATCAAACAATTACACAGCAGAATAATTTACCTGGCACTCATGTTAAATTACTTGGGTTTACGCAATTTATTTGAATAACATATACTTGGTTGGAGACAAGTGTCTGGCTTGAACATAAATGAACATTTTACTTCATCATCATACCTCATATTTAGTGGTCTCATGTGTGCAATCTGTATATCGAAAGCTTATTAAATACATTTCAGTGAGACAACAATCTCTTCATCCAATAGATCATAACGGAAAAATCGATGTTTCATCAACTTTTGTAACTGCAATTACAGATGGGACCTTTGAGATTTGAGATGGGCGTGTGAAACGTGAGCACACAACCATTAATTTCCTAATTTCCTTCCTAGTGATGAGAAGGTATTTTTTGGTGAAGATTACTCATGAAAATGATTGACCTTTGAAGCACTATGCAGCATAATTCAGCATACTTTTGGGGCTTTATTCAATTATGAATTATGCTGACAGAGAACATACCAATTGTAGGTAAGTTTCTAAATTAAATTAAGTTTGGAAATAAAAGTCTGTAACAAGACTGTGGTTAGTTAGTAATGCTAACTAACCACAGTCTTGTTACAGACTTTTATGGGGCGGTCCAGGGTCCAGGAAGGTCCGCTAGCATGCCATGCATGTACATTTTCCCAAGCTGTGTGGTCTGTACTGAAGTGCTATTACTGTACAATACTATCACTGTGTGACTTAGCATGACATCATTAAAGATGATGAAGACACACATCAAGCATCCTTTCTGTTGGACCAGGTGTATAAATACGACAACTTCCTGGACTGATTATAAAAGCCCAATTCAACAGTGTAACTAACATGCATGCAGCTGGCAAGAATCATTTTAAGGAATCAGACCATTATGCAGCCATCCGGTACATTCTCTGAGAGACAAAAAAAAAGCATTTTAGCATGACTGATAATGCTGTTAATCATTTGAGAGATGTGCAGTAGGCTGCAAAGACAAAATGTCTAAATTAAGAATTCAAGTGTTTCATAAAGCAGTGGTTCTTTTCATGCCAAGGACCCCCAAAATGACATGTATTTGGCTGCGGACCCCCATCTCAAACACATTTTGTATGAAGCCAAGATTTGAGTTAAAAATGTAAAAAAAACCTAAAACAAATGATCAAAGATTTGCACAAAATATCAAGATTTTTCAAAACGCTATATCAACACATTTTGCTGGGAACCCCCTGGTACCTAACCTCACTCCGTCAAATGGAAGAAGCTTGCGACACACATTTTGTTTCACAGCGTACCTCCTTCCTGAAACCAAATGCAAATGAGATTTCCGGAGGGAGGGGGGGTTTACCAGGCTACCTGGTACCCCCCTCAAGGGCCCCTGGGGGGTCCCCGGACCCCACTTTGAGAACCAATGTCATATAGAGTGCATTATAGAGTTTAGGTTCAGTACCTTATTCTGCCACCGTGTGACATTTCCAAAGCCTCCTGTCCCCAGCCGTTCTTTCAGCTCCCAGGACCCACAGCTCTGCTGTTGCTGCAGAGGTCTGTTCATGGTTCACCTCACTGCTTCCCAAACCTGATCAAGGCTACAGCACACACATACACAATTATAGGCTACTACAGACTATAGTCTGTAATTGCATAAGGAGACAAACCTCCAATAGCAGATCTACAAACTCACAATGCATCACGATGCAACGCATAATTGTGAGCTTGCGATCTGATATTTTCAAAATACTTTTTGTGCATTTGAAAACTTGTGCATAATGAACACTTTCTACTTTTGGTACTTTAAGTACATTTTGATATCGTTATACTGTTACTCAAGCAGGCCTAAATGCTTAATTCCGGAATTTTACTAACAGAGTATTTCCACATTGCAGTATCGATACTTTTACTTAAGTAAAGAATGTGAGTACTTTTTCCACCACTGAGTAAGTCAAACACCTGTACACAAACAACCACTTCATTCAATACTGTAGGCCTACAACAGTTTACTTTGCATATAGCGGGATTACAATGGTCTAATGAGCTACTGGTTGCTTATTAAAGCGTTGGTTTTACATAATTCCTTACAATGCGTTCCTTGTAGCTGTCATTTTGTCCTGCCTTGATTCCTTGAATGACTTACAGTAAGTTAAAGTAGAAATACTTATAGCGCGCTTATAAATCCCATTGTGAATATCAACTTACAGTGATGTTACAACTTACTTTAGTGTACTAAATCCTACCTGGAAATGTAGATTGCACAGAGAAGATACTGTGTGTGTAAAGAAGAAATCCCAGCATTGAGCACAAAAATGTATTAACTTTAACACGATCTAAAAAGGATTCGAATGCTTTAGTAATGTTTATGTTTAGCTCCGAAACACACACACATCTCAAAACTTGGTTACTTCCTGAAAGTCAGATTTCCTGTAAACCTGCATTCTCTGACCCCGCCCCCAGAAGGCTCAGTACAGTTCTCTCTGCTTCGTAGGAACTCTCATATCATCAGATGACTGAAAGTAAAAGTATCAAGAAATACTCAGTGGTGGGAGAAGAAGTACTCACATTTTTTACTTAAGTAAAAGTATCAATACTGCGATTTAGAAACACTCTGTTACAAGTAAAAGTTTGGTAATCAAAAATTGCTTGAGTAAAAGTACAAAAGGTATCAAAATGTACTTAAAGTACCAAAAGTGGAAAGTACTTATTATGCAGAATGTCATACCCAAAGAAGTTTTCAAATGTATACAAATCTTTTGAAAATGTTCGGCCATTTTCAAATGGCCGAAATGTATAGGCTGAAGTGGTTAATGTAGCTATGTTTTGTAATAATAATCAAAATCTTCAAAGTAACTAATGACTAAAGTTTTGAAATAATTGCAGTGAAGTAAAAGTTCAATATTTGCATGTAGTGGAGTAGTAGAAGTAAAAGTACTGAAAATTGGAAATACTTCTTTAAGTAAATATTTTACTTAAGTACAGTATTGAGTAAATGTACTTAGTTACTTTACACCACTGCAGTTCTCTGCTTCATAGCAACTCATATCAGATGACTGAAAGTAAAAGTATCAAGAAATACTCACTTACAGTCCTGTATTCAAAGTTTGAGTAAGGACTAAACCTAATTAAAGTGCCTCATTATGCAGAATTTTCACAATAATATTATGGAATTGTAATTAGCAATGCATTAATGTTACAGTTGGTAAAGGCAGGGCTGATTGATTTTAATAACACCATGTGCTGCTGGGTAGCTTAACCTGTGATAATACTTGATCATTTATCAGTGAATTTATGTTTTGTATTCATCATCTAAATATGCAAAGTGAAATCAAATAATTGTAGTGGAGTTAAAAAGTACAATATTTGGTTCCGAGATGTAGTCATGTAGGCTATGAGTGTCAAGAAATGGAAATATTCAAGTAAGTAGGCTACCTGAACATGTACAGTATTTGACTAAATATACGTTGTCTCCACCAGAATGGACACATTCCAGTGCCAAATTCTGATACAGTATAATGTTGTAGGCAAATACATGATTATAATAAATAATAATAATAATAATAATAATAAATGTATTTATTTGTGAATATGTATGTGATATGTGATATGTTTTTATGTATCCTATATTTTAATGTAATAAGCATAATCACTCAAAGGATATTTGTTAATATTGTTCTGACCTTCTTAGTACATGTACCGGTACTATAGATTTCAGCCCTGTGGAAATTGAGCCCATTCATAGAATGCAACCCCAGATAAATATAATTGCAGCATTTTGTTTTCTTCCAAAACAATCTATTTGGAGAGAATTGCTAGATTTCTGTACAGTAGGCTTCAAAAAATAGAAGAGGCTCACACACTGACATATCAAAAAATGGGGATCCAAAGGATGTAAAAATATTTTAAATTACATGGTGAAAAAAAAGTGACACAGTTGTTGAACAAGTGAAGCGAGTGGACATTTCGGTCCACAGACCATCATCAGCACTGATATTATTTTTGCATCCTAAAGAGTCTAATGTTTTGATTTGTCAGTGTGCCATCAGGCTCTTCTGTTTTTGTGGACTTCAATACTGGCTTCTCGCACCTGGCTTTAGCTTCAGTAAGCCTTGAGTCAAGAGTGCAAACACTAGTTTTATTTTATTCTTCATGTAGGCTACAATATAAAATTCTTCATAGTTATATGATGGGTATTTTCTGTGACCAAATTGACCATTGACCAATTTACAGTCTCATGATTGGTGAAGGAGAATGTCATTATGGAAAACATGCTTAAGAATTTCCCCAGTGTACCAAGTTTTGTCATCTAAACACCTTCTAAAACCAAAGAGCTTATTTTTATATATTTGTTTATTTTATCTAAGTGCCATGATGCCAGGCCGGTTACTGAATTTCAGAACTTTAGAATGACTTAAGATTTCCCCCGGTGTTTTGTCATTTTATCACCAAAACACCGCCTTAAACTGAAGTGTTCTGAAGAATACTGGAAAGCACCACTGATGCCACAATCTGATGTTTACAAACAGACCATTTGAATAAAGTACACAGTTCTCTTCTGTGTGTGACGTTTCCTTGACGTGACTTTAGTGTGAGGTGGAAGGCCCAATCAGATTAGTAGTTTAGGTCATTTTTGAGAAAACACTTTGTTTATAGACAGTTACCATACATGGTAACCTGGAATCTCAGCATCTCATGGTGCACTAAGCTCTGGGCAGTGGTGGAAAGTAACTGAGTACATTTACTTAAGTACTGTACTTAAGTACAATTTTGAGATATTTGTACTTTACTTGAGTATTTCCAATTTCCAAAAATTTTACTTGGTTTTGGTTGATCTTACCATGCCTCTGTACTGATTTCCAGCTGCTATTTGGGCCAGCCTCAAGACGACCACCAGAGATCGACCCTCCTTGCTACTTGCTATTAGCACTCATCCTGGGCATAGAAGTATAACTGTGTGGAATAACTTTATGATATATATTATAATTGGTTAAGGTCCCCTCAAGTACAGTGTTACAGTGTACAGTGTTATGTCTATACACACCTTAATAAGGTGTGTATAGACATACATCACTCTTTCGCTTTGAGTAGCTATAAGTAAAGCATTTGAGTATACTTTTTCCACCACTGGCTCGGGTCAGTATCACCAGCCTTTTGTCTGCTCAGGTGAGCCAGGCAGTACATTAAAACAATTTATGACTCAAAAAATAAGAAAGCTGCAAGAACTGTCTTTTTGTGTTCACTCTTTAATGTTTTCTGTTAGTAAATCCCCCTGGCTCTGATGATGTTATATAGATGTATTGATAACTTCTTTGTTTGTGTATGTTGTTTGTGTTTGTTCGTATTGTATTGTATTTCATGAGAATATAAATAAAGAGTTGTAACCCCTTGAACCCCTGCATCCATATTCTGAGGGGAACATTAGCCCAAAATAGCAGATAACACAGGTCTGTTTAGTAGCCTATATAGGGTTTAAGTGGTTAACAGTCATGATACATGCAGTGTTTCAACTCCATCAAAAAGATATCTGAGAACTTTTGTTCCCTTGGCAGTTGATTTTTTTAACAAGCTTCAGAGATTGAGCTGATGGACATGATCAACTTTATTGATTGCTTGAGGGCAATTAGTACAGCTGAAAGTTCTAAAAAGCTGAAAGGATAACTGATAACTGAAGGATCCAAAGGCTTGTTTTTATCCCTGTAATCATTTTAACTAAGATGTTGTTTTGGACAGTTGTTCTCCCCCTTGCAATAGCCAACTGTATATTCATTACAATTACAGTAATAACAAAGTAACACAGTATAGATTTTCATCATGAACTTCCTGAAATGCTTGAAAGCATGCTGGAATAGGGAAAGGCATTGTAGCAGTATCCCCATTTTTCCTCACGGATCTGAGGCTGAATTTGTGGCCACATGATTCACATGCAGCCATACTGTGTGTGTGCGCGTGTGTGTGTGTGTGTGAGTGTGTGTTCATGTGTGCATGCGTGCGTGCGTGCGTGTGTGTGTGCGTGCGTGCATGTCCTTCCCCTGGAAGGATGTGTTGATTTATGATGTGGTCATCCCAGATGGACAGTGAGGGAAGAAGTAAATGAAAAAATTTGCTTGTTACTTTCCTTCGGAATCCAAATGGATTCAGCACTAAATTCTGACAATAGCAGAATTTGGGTATTCCTTGAATACACAGAGGTATGATTGATTTGCAAATTAATAAATTATTATTATTGTTATCACATATGTAAATTGAGTTCTAGAAGTGAAAGCCACTTTATGAGTTGCTTTTCTACTTGTGTGAATAATGTGATACGTTTTTATTTATTTTACCTATAGACACTATTTTAATCACGATATTGTTTTGATAGATAGATAGGCTAGATAGATAGATAGATAGATAGATAGATAGATAGATAGATAGATAGATAGATAGATAGATAGATAGATAGATAGATAGATAGATAGATAGATAGATAGATAGATAGATAGATAGATAGATAGATAGATAGATAGATAGATATAGATCAGTGGTTCTCAATCTGTGGGTCCCAGATGACAGTGAAGTGACAATTTAAGGACTTTTAAGACCTTTTTAATACCTAAAAAAAAGAAAAGAAAAGTAAAAGACCATTACTGCATCAAAAGTAATCAAACTATACTATAAAAATAAAAATAAAGTGAAAATAGCAGATCTATAAGCTTGTAGATCTGCTATTTTCACTATATTTATCTGTGGAACCAAGTCAAACCAAATTGAATGCCACAACTCCTACAATTCCAAGTGCTTGTCAGGGTGAGGGGGTCCCTAGTTCAAATGATTATTTTGAGGGGTCCCCAGTTCAAATGATTATTTTTAGGGGGTCCCCAGTTCAAATATGATTATTTTGGGGGGTCACGGCCTGAAAAGGTTGAGAAGTTGAACTATAGATAGTGTTAAATAAATCGATAAAATGACGTAATCTATTCTTGAGACTAACAATCCACCTTAGGTGTGGGACAGTCCCGTGGGAGACTGATACCGCCCATGGGCTGCATCATCATCAGCATCATCGCCATCATCATCATCATCCGGACGGAATGCGTGGAGCGGGCGAATAAAGCCTGAGGACCGAGGAGAGCAAAGTCAAACACAGTCCGATCAGCGACAATTGACTCTAGTCCAGACTCCAGAACCTTTGGCAAAGTTTGTCTATAGAGGGATATCGGGACTCGGGAATTGAACGACATTTGTTCGGTAAGACCTGTTTCTACTTCTATTATGGTTTGCTTGTGGTCGATAAACGGATCAATAGCCTCTTAAGCGGAGCGGAGCGGAACTTATTTGGATATCAGTCAGTGGGATCGGATCATCATTAATGTGCTAATGTTTTATATAGGTTAGTAGTGTTAGTTCGGCTAACATACATCAGCTAATGTATCGCTTTTTGTAATTGCAGATGCACAATCATGTACGGCGTTCACTCATCAGTTCTGGGCACCTCGATGTAAAATTGGCTATTTTGTCCAAAATGTAAAAAAATAAATATTAGAAAAATGGTCTTACGTAAAGTAAAGTATACATGATTTTAGAACATGCTTAAACATTCGACAATAAAGGTCTAATATTTCTACAATTTCTACAAATTGCTACAAAAGTATATCCAGTCATTTTGGGGCATCATCAGGAAAGATACAATTAAGTCTGATAATGATGTACCGTGCATGTTCACATCATGTATACTTTACATTAGCCTACTTAACCATTTTTTTATGTGACTAGTTTAGTTTCACTTTCAGCTTCTTTTTTTATTTCATCTTGTTCAAATTGTATCAAAAATAAGGCAAACACCTTTTAGATGTTTTGATGACTGGGGGATCAGATATATCCTATTTGTGAATTTAAAGTCACCTGTATTAGAAAATGACAGCACAAGTGACATCTGAACTGAAGGACATGCTGAAGTCCATTGACTTGTCTTGAACACCCATGAGAACTTTCCCTAAGATCCCACAGACATCAGTCAGTGAGTGGATGAACCCATCATTGAATGAGATCATAGAAAAAACTCTTGGCAACAAAAATTAACCAAACATTCTTTGGATGCTTCACTATTAAAATTGTTTTTCTTTTGGAGATAATGAAATAACACATTGATATAATTGCAGTAAAGGAGTAGCCTCCTGTGACACTGCTATTCACAGCGTGTGTGGGTGTGTGAAAGGGAGAAACTGATAAGAGACCTGTGTGTGTGTGTGTGTGTGTGTGTGTGTGTGTGTGTGTGTGTGTGTGCGTGTGCGTGCGTGCGTGCGTGCGTGCGTGCGTGTGTGTGTGTGTGTGCACTCGCCTGTGTGTTTGTTTTTGTGAGTGTGTGTTGTCCATCCAGTGCCAGAACTTGACTAACCCTGCACTGCATCACTGGCTGACATATCAGGGAGGTATAGCCATGGTTCACATGACGCTTGTATACACAGTCATGTTTCAGGGCTACAGGGAGGTACAGTGTTGGGTTAGACTTATACGTCTTGTCTTAGCCATTTTTCTGGGAATTCCACTCCACAGCATGTATCATGACGTGAGTTTTTCAACCCTACACCGATGCTGTGTCTGAGGTTGTTCTAAGCAGGGAGGAAGTAATTAGCATTAATTATCTTCATTCTTTACAGTGTGGTCAGTCAGTGGGCTTTGTGAGTCTGGCTCAAGGCTTGGGGGCGTTCAGACTGATTTCTGTGACTCAGGGGATCAGGCATACTAGGGACAGACAGCCACACAGCCAATAGGTCAGAGCAGTGTAGATTGAACAGAGGCTTGCAGTGTACTGCATACACTTTCTGTGTGTGAAATATGAGAGAATGATGGAGTCAGATTACTTGACAATGACTGAGTGACTATTTGGTGACATGCCAGAGTTTTTAGAATGGCTGGCAGGCTGCTGTCCACAAGTGCATCTGAATGCACTCTTCTTCCTCATCCGTCCTTGCGTCTAGTGTATATGACTGAACAAGGCAACTAATTGTATGACCTTCAGTTGGATCTCATTCCATGTACCACTACCTTCCCACTTCCCTCCCTGTCTCTGTATTCCTGTGAGAATGGGATGATTCAACAGTACGACGGAGCATAACTTAACCCATTGAGACCTGAAGCCGATTCTACATGTCTCCTAAAGCTCAACAGTATTCTGAAAAACGTATGTTTCAGTGGTGCTCAATCTTTTTCATGTCAAGGACCCCCACAATTATATGTATTTGGCCGTGGACCCCCATCAAAATATTTTGTTCCAGAGACCCCCCAGAAGTAAAGATTTGAGTTAAAAATGTTGTGTAAAAATATATATATTCAAAGATTTGCACACATTTTCACGATTTTTCAAAAATAGCAGATCTACAAGCTCGTAGCGCGGCACTCGCTACTCGCTACGCTATTTTTGAATAGCCCAAAGTGTAAAATAATGCTTTTTAGCTCAAATCTAAAAATGACACAGTTCCAGGTATTAATGGGTTAAGCATCACTCTTCGTCCCTTCTCTGCCCTCCCTGTTCTGTTTGCCTGATGTACGGTATGCTCTCTTTCATTTGCTCCTATTGTTCCACACGGTTCATTATCTCCTCCAGTTTCTGCTATTTGTGCCTGATGTCATCACCTGCTCCTTCCACACCCCTCTTTGTGGTCCTCTCTCTGAGTCTTCAGTTAGTTCTGTAGCTGCTTTCAGCGTTCCTAATGAAGGGCGCAGGCCTTCGACCAACGTGTAGAATGATAATCAAAGGGCTACAATGCAGCTCTCTGTTCTGAGGGGTTCTGCAACGAGGGATTATGGACGGCCCCAGTGGGCCAAGGATAAGGCCTTTCAAGCAGCTTACCATACCTATTGAGGTTATATTTAATAACTTCATAGCTAAACATATTACCTGCATGTTTTGTTTTTTCTACTGCGTCATACACGCTTCAAGCCTTTCATTGGTAGAGGTGATTAAAAGTCAGGGGAGAAGTAGTATTATACTATTCTCAATAAGTCAAACTAATTCATAACAGCATTATGGGGTTCAGGTTATATGAAGTAGTGATTGTTGCCAAAGAAAACCATATTGTAATGGTTTATTCGTAGTACTTTATTTATTCAAACTTTGTAGTAAAATAAAACGGTTGTACCATGTCACTACAACAAAGTTAAATTAGGATTAAGAATGCTAAAAGTGTTTCTTGTGCCAGCTCCTTCTACTGACTGCCCAGTGTCCACAAACTTTTCAACAGAGAGTGAGAGAGTGAGTCAATGCACAGACATCAAAAGGAACATCAGTTGACTCCAGCAGCGAAGCGAAGAGAGACAGGATAGAAAGTGGAGTGATATTTGAAGGAAAAATCGGAACTAAACTTGGATACGCTGTAGCCACATTTCTACTGACCCCTCTGCAAATTCAGCCAATTCAGGCCTCATGCCAATGGCGAACCCTGGACTTGACATTCTGACCATGTTACTGGAAGTGAGAAGAATGTCTCACTACCAACCTATACTAACTCAGCACAGCATCATCATCGCACATTCTTGGTAATGTTCTGTTGAACTCATCATCAGAAGAGAGTCGAGGATCAGGGGCACTCAAAGCCAATTCCATTAATTATGTGCAGCTGCACAACAACACTGGAAGTGAATAATGTTAGGGAGTTACCCATTACAAAAGTTCAAAGATATGGAGAAAATACACATGTGGAGAAAGTGGGAAGTGTGTGTGTAGTGTGTGCGTGCGCGCAGACTATATTGTGTGCACATGCAGGTGTTTGTATATCTATCTATTGGCATTATCCTCCACAAATGTGTTGTGTTTTAAATTGAAGCCACAACGTTGATGCTGACTCACAGTCTAGCTCTAGTTTAACTCTCCCACATTGCTGTTGTTTCGTGTGTTCCAGTCATGTTTGACCTACTAAGAAACCCACAGCAATTCAGCACCTCCCCAGGGAGCCACTGACACGTGTTCACACAGAAATACAGTCAAAAGCCACCAATGGGTGGGACAGACAGCCCTAATACTCTGTAGGAAATTAGTTAAACTGCATGTTGTATAAAAATAAAAGAACAGCTGAGTGCACAAGAAATCCCCTTTGTACCATGCCGACGGTTTCCCCCCCGCCTGTACGTCGGTTTATATAATATAAATTCCTGTGTCTATCTTGTAAGACAGACCACAAATGCAGCTAAAATTGAGGCAAACTGGATGGTGGGGCTGTCAAAAAGCTGCTGATAATCCTGTGGTGGTCATGGTGGCGCCCCAGAAGGGCCCCTGTGTGACGGATACCACAGACTTTAGAATGGGTGGGATAAACATATGTTAATGTCTGATGTGTTTGAGCGTGCGCGCGCGTGTGCGCGGATATATTTATGTTCGTCACCGTCAAGGGCACTGGACATAAAACTGACAGTGCTGCAGCAGGAAACACATGTTTTCAGCTGACAGGGGTGGAGAGAGGGGCGACGGAACACAGCTCAACAGCTGCACAAAGGAAACAAAAAAGGAAAAACTAAACAGAACGGCGGCTGTTATTGATCAGCTGCCTGTGAGGTTCAGTTAGGGGGTCGAAACAACATACAGCGAGTGACAGATCGTTCCTCTGCCTGACCGAGGGCCAGTTTCCCAGACGTCTGTGTTCATTACGGTGAGTGTGTGTGTGTGTGCATGTGTGCGTGTATGCGTGTGTTTTAAAGGTGAAATCCTATAAGGCCACCACTGTTAAAGCTCGGGGAGGGCCTTGTTCCTGAAACAATGAACATAGTGAACTGTGTGTAGCTTTGTTGCCATGGAGCGTAGACTACCTCTACGTTCCTGAGCTCTGCATGTGTGTACATGAGTGCCTGTGGGTGCCTGTGTGTGTGTGTGTGTGTGTGTGTGTGTGTGTGTGTGTGTGTGTGTGTGTGTGTGTGTGTGTGTGTGTGTGTGTGTGTGTGTGTGTGTGTGTGTCTGTGTGTGTGTCTGTGTGTGTGTCTGTGTGTGTATGTGTGTGTATGCATGCCAATGTCTGCCAACAAAGCAGTTTTCTTTTTTACACCACTGATATATCAAAACACTACAGTGTTTTCTGTCAGCTCAGTCACCCACAGGGGAGTGAGTCAGTGGAGAAGCAGCAGTGTGTAAAAAGGTGTCTAACAACACAAGCGTGTTTGTGCAGCACCTCATGTATGTATGCAATTTTGTGTGTTGGGTGTCTGTGTATACAAAAAAGGACTTACGCAGGTTTGCATGCGACTTAGTCCTCTTTTGGCTCTACTGAGGCCATTCACAACCGTCAGACAGTTTTTTTGTGTTCGGCTTTCTCTAACTCTATCCCATTTTCTCTTGTAGTCTTTCATCCCTTTTCCACCCCTTTTTCCTTCCTTTTCCATTACCCCCCACCCCACCCCCCATCCCACCCAGACCTCAGTTTATGACTCACGGTTACTCACACTTGAGTGAGGAGTGAACGGGGCTTATCTTCCACGTTTCTCATCTCCACAAACTGGTCCGTGTCCAGACAAAGTAGGGAGTCAGTCTAAAACCAAAATGGCCTTTTTGACTGAAAAGTCTAAGAGGAATCCAATTATAATTCTTTGCCCTGGGCTTTCCTCGATTTTACCCTCTCCTTTTATTGAGTCATTTTATCCATTCACATCTGTTGCATATACTGTAGCAAGATTGTGGAGAAACGTTATGTCTGCTGTGGTTTCTGTTCAGTTGTCCAGATTGTGGACACTTTTTTTGTTATGGCTTGGCCTTCATTGCGGTGGCCAGTGTTTAATTTTTCAGAAAGTCTCCTCCCAACTTTCTCCCTGTGGTAAAGAGACACTGTAAATATGATAAAGAGGCCAGATATATCATGCAGGGGCAGTACAATTCCATCCACTGCACAAATGATCATAATATCAGTGCATTGTTCCATTGTTGTAACAAAAAGTGCTATAGATAGACAGCTAGTAACCAATTTGTCTCAGCCTGTAACCTGTGTGTGCTTCACTGTATGAGAGGTCCTTTGTTTAGCATCTTCAAACATCCTCCAAACATAAACACAAATGTACTCGCATGAACGATCCAATCCTTATCCTTATGACTCCTTATCTGCTGTTTCAGGAAAAGGAAATCAACGCAACTTCAGTGAACTTGAAATGACTCTGTTTCCCACTAGTGCCCCATATTATCCACCCTTTCCTCCCTCGTGGTTCCTCCTGCTCCAGGGAAGAGTTGGGCTAAGGTGGGATTCAGGAAGGAAGGGAAACAGTGTGGCATTGGTGTCCCCTGTTGGTCTTTTCCTTGTAGAGTAGCTTATGTCCTTGGTATGGATGACAGATTTACAATAGAACATTTCCATTGTCTGAAAAACCTCCAGGAAATCTCCTTGGATTGTATTATTTCAGGGATTGTCGTGTAACTCGTGTTATATGGCAGTGCTTTATAAAAAATGTTATTGGACTTAGGAATTTTTGTCCAAATTTGACTTCATTGTCACTTGTGTGTTTTATTTCATTCCATGCAGATATAAAAGTCCTCATGGCCAGAACATTGGTGCTTTTGATATTGCTCTCTGCTCTCTGCTGCTGCCTAGCAGACAATGTAAGTACTACACCCACTCAACTGGGATATTGGTGTTTAGAATAGTTAGCTGTCTGCTCACCTGCAACTTTTGCTTGTACATATTAATAACACAGAATGTCAGTAATATTTGACACCAACGTGGCTTTGTCTAAAAAATATCTGCCTTCCCTTCCAGGTCGAGCTCAAACGTGCCAAGAGAGGAACACGCTTTTTCAGAGGTGAGATTGGGCTGCTGCCACCCAGACGGACCCTTGTGATTATACGTGTCCACAAGGCACCCTCACCCTCTTTTGACACCGCTTGTGAGCTCCATCACTATTTTTTGTCTTCATTAACACCACCACCATCACCATAATTAGACTGTCTCTGTTGTCTGTCATGTGTCTTGTCTCCACTCTCTTGTGGCCCCTCAACGCTTTCTTGCATGTTCCTCCTTTTACATGTGATAATGATTGCCTTTTCCGTGTTTGTGTTTTTGATGACGGTAGTCTAAATGTGTCTTATTTGTCCATCTGTCTTTGTCCCGTGTGTGAATATTTGTGTACCTGTAGCGTATTGTGAGGATAGTCAGACATCAGCCATGCGTAGTTATGGGGACACGTGGCTGAGATGGAAGGGACTGCGTGTGGAGTACTGCTTCTGTGAAAAGTGGGGGAGAGAACGCTGTCATTTTGTGCCTGTTATCAGTGAGTGGACACAGACACACACACACACACACACACACACACACACACACACACACACACACACCCACACACACACACACACACACACACCCACACACACACACACACACACACACACATACACGTGCGCGTGAACGCACGCACGCTCATGCAATCACACCAAGCAGCTGACCTGATTTATCTTTTAACTGTTAGATTTTCGTTTGTGTGTGGTCTCTAGTCCCAATGAACAGAACTTTGATTTTGCTGTCTGTGTTTGATACTGTAATACTCCTCCTACATGTTTTTCTGTCTACTATATCCTGTCTGTCAGTCATGGCTAATTTGTAGTATCTCGTATGACATATTGGCATACGAGATACTACAAGCGACGCAGTCATATGGCAAGCGACGCAGTCATACATCAAAATATAAATTAGGCCTCAGTCTGCCAATTAGTCTGTCTGTCTGTTGATTTCTCCGTCACCTGACAGAAAAAAAAATCTTACTTTATGTTATCGATTGTCTTTGTTGGATTTTCTTCCACGTTTGTCTTCAAAGTCTTCCTCTTGGACGCCGTTGGGATGTCAGGGAGTGGGTGTAGTTTAGTCTGGGACTGTTTAGAGTCCTCTCATCAGAGCAGCTCATACGCATTCACCCCCTATTGACTAACTCTATGAGGCATTACAGACCCCTCCCTCTGACAAATTACAACCACATTTCAGTCTGCCAAACATGAACCGCCTGTGAGACCAGAACGCCAGCAGTGATTAGGGTGTTATGTGACCTTAAGGAATTATTAAACAATAAAGACAATTGCGGATTGGCGATGTTGCTGCAGTTTTATAACAACTGAAAAAAACACGGTTTTAATTAACCTTACATGACATGATGTCTTGAAGGTCAAATTAATGGAGGCTTTCTAAAACACTTGTGGTTTATTAGGGTACATCTATATTGGCTAATAAAATAGGAATTAAATCATACCCACAAAGTAAACGAATGCCTCACTGTGTGTCTCCCACAGATTGTGACGTTTCGATGTGCTATAATGGAGGAACATGTAAGAAGGCAGAGTACTCTGCAGACTACCTATGCCAGTGTCCCACAGGCTTCACTGGGACTCGGTGTGAGATTAGTAAGTACTCAACAAGCATATTACATTGCTTGATTTTTTTCCCTAAAAGTATGACTTGTATTTAGCTTAAATTGTCATGCATATTGGACTCTGTGTGAGTGACTAATGTCAGACTTCACATAAAGTGGAAACATAACTTGGCAAGTTGGCAATTATGTAAAGTGATTCTGATCGTAATTATGGTTGTTGCACATCTGGTTTGCTGTGCAATAACCTATACTGCCCTTCCTCTTGATATAAACTATGCCCCACGCTCTGTGTCTAATTTTGACTCTGCAATCCTGGCATCATCCATCTCCATAGTACGGTTAAGTGTGACAAGACCCTAATTAGAATTTCCCTTCCATGACCTTGTTAGCGGCTATAGTTAGGGCTAACAGACTTGATGTGTGACTCATAGCCATCATCAGACGTGTGGTCTGGATGGAAAAGAGAAAGGATAATAAACTATGGAAAGAAAATGAATTGTTGGCATATGAGAGTTTTTGTTTCTGTGGGCTCCTTTTTTTTTTGGCCGTCGGTCACTCCACCCTCTCAACGACACAAGAAGTGACTGAAAACGTGTCCTCATGGCCACATTATTTCAAATAAAGAATAATGAGTTTGGAGATGCCAGACCCAGATTATCCAATATCATTTATGATCATCACAGTTAGGTCATTGCTTAAAACCACAAATTGCTCAAACTATTGTGCAACTATGAAAAAAAGACAAAGTAAAAAATGTATTGAACTCTTTTAACATAGTTTTCAGTGACTCAAATATTGATTTAATCTAAAAATCATTGTAATCTACACTGGCATTTATCACCCTATAAGTCCTGGCCAGTCCCATATCTCAATTATCCACGGTCTACTTTATGAACTGAAGTATAACTTGTGTCTTTCCCCATAGACACCAATGAGAAGTGCATTGCAGGACGCGGTGTAGGCTACCGGGGCACATGGAGTATCAGCCACACAGGAGCGGAGTGCATCAACTGGAACTCTACATCTCTGAGAGGGAGGAAGTTTACAGCTAAGAGACCTGACGCCAGCAGCCTAGGACTGAGCAATCACAACTTCTGCCGGTATGTAGCGCCAACCCATCAGCTTTGATACATCATATAGCTAGAGATTGTCCTGATGAAGGACAAATTATGTCTTCTTCTCACTGTCAACCTTGTTTTGTCTTAACTTTCAGAAACCCAGACAATGACACTACTCCATGGTGCTACGTCTACAAAAACACTCAGGTCGAATGGCAGTTCTGTACCTTGCCCAAGTGTCCAGAAGGTAGTGCTATACACAGTTTCACATTTTGTGATTTTGTTTTTAAATGCAGTCCCCCTTACACCCTTACACCCCTGCCCTATTGCCCCTGCCCTATTGCGTCCGACAGTAAAATGCATTGCATAGACATCTCCCTCTGTCATGTGACGTAACCTCTTTCTTTCTGTGCGTGTTTCTGTGCAGATAAGAACCGAGAGTGCATGCAGGGCTCTGGCCAGTCCTACAGAGGCACCACAGCTGTCACTAGGATCGGCACTCGCTGTCTTCCCTGGGATTCCCCCCTCATCAGACGCAACAACTTCTACAACGCATGGAAACCTAACGCCCTGGAAGTGGGGCTGGGCAGCCATAGCTTTTGCAGGTAAACACACAATTTGCATATTTTATATGAATAGAAAATGTACACTGACTTGCTCTCTCTCTCTCTCTCTCTCTCTCTCTCTCTCTCTCTCTCTCTCTCTCTCTCACACACACATTACTCTCTCTCTCTCTCTCTCTCTCTCTCTCTCTCTCTCTCTCTCTCTCTCTCTCTCTCTCTCTCTCTCTCTCTCTCTCTCTCTCTCGCACACGCACACGCACGCACGTGCACACACGCACGCACGCACGCACGCACGCACGCACGCACGCACGCACGCACGCACGCACGCACGCACGCACGCACGCACGCACGCACGCACGCACGCACGCACACACACACACACACACACACACACACACACACACACACACACACACACACACACACACACACACACACACACACACACACACACATTGGGTAAAGGAAACAACGCCTCCTCCAAATTGAGCGGCTTCCTATAATAGCTGATATTGAGCAGTACCTTGCTAATTGTTTAGCCCTCCTTTTGGAGAGGCCGGCCATTTGAAGGCCCCTCACAACCAACTTGTGCACGTGCCCTAGGCTTCCAAAGATAAAAAACAAAAGTTTACATCTGTAGCCTAGCTGAGAGATGGTCTGCTCTAGCTGATGATATTTTAGCACTTTGGTTAGGAAGGCTTCCTCTAAGCTGTAATCAAAAGTACAGCCGACCTCGAGAATGAACACCTCTATATGGTTTTCATTAACAACAATGACATCAGGGGTGTTAGCTGAAATGTTAGAGAACACAGAATCATCATTACACATGCTAAACATGCTCGACTTCACACACACACACACACACACACACACACACACACGCGCACGCACGTGCGCACGCACACACACACACACACACACACACACACACACACACACACACACACACACACACACACACACACACACACACACACACACACACACACACACACACACACACACACACACACACACACACACACACACACACAATCAAGGGCTTCCCCAAGCATGACGCACAACCTAAACAACAAACTTAATCCCCACTTCCATTTCTTCATCCCCCAGGAACCCAGATGGTGACGCGACTCCCTGGTGTTACGTCTACAAGAACATGAGGCTGAACTGGGAGCAGTGCAATATCAAGAAATGCTGTGAGTATCCTCATGTTCATGACCAGAATGCTGAATTCAATTCAATGACAATTCTTTGGCATGACTTTCAAAAAAGAATAATGTTGCCAAAACACCATGCCAATGTCACCAAAATATTATAAGGATATGAAGGCAATAGAGATAAATTGACTTACTAACATAGAGAATACATAGAAATTATCAAATCAACTAACTGTGTTACAATAAATTATGTCAGATGTGGAATGAATAAAAAAAATCTTTCTTTTTCAGCGAGGCGTCCAATCATCATTACCACTCTGGGCCCTCGAGGCCCACTGGGCCCCCGGGGACCCACCACTAACAATAATAATAGAGGTAGTGCACGTTAACATCTTCAACTTTAATCACATATTTATATCCATTTAGTGCCATTTATGTTTATTTCGTTTTTCCATGATTTCCTATGACATTGCCACTGATTGGCAATGTCATACACTGTGTGGCTCTCAAACATTTTCATGTCAAGAACACCCAAATGAATCTGTATTTGGTCACTGACCCCCATATGAAAAGGTTCTGTGACAGGGACCGCCATAAGAGAAGATTTGTGTTTTCATTTCTTTTTTAAAGCATTGTTTGAATTTAGCCGATCTACAAGCTCACAGCGGGTCGCAATGCGACGTGTAGTGAGCTTGTAAATAGGCTATTATTCAAAAGTATGAAAGAGGGTTGATGCATTTGTTCCTCATTTTGCTGGGGACCCCCTCAGGCACCCCCTGTCATATACACAGTAAAGATGTTCTCTTTTATTCTAACCACCATCAGTGGTGTAAAGTAACTAAGTACATTTACTTAAGTACTGTACAATTTTTAGGTACTTTTACTTTACTGGAGTAATTCAAATTTTCAGCACTTTTACTTCTACTCCACTACATCTCAGAGACTTTTACTCCACTACAATTATTTGAAAACTTTAATTACTAGTTACTTTCCATATACAAATTATTACATTATAAAACATACATTAACCACTTTAGCCCTATTTTATACATAGGCTATTTGAAAATAGCCGATCTACAAGCTCACAACGCGTCGCATCGAGACGCGTTGTGAGCTTGTAGATCTGCTATTTTCTAATATTTTTTTACTTTTACCTTTGGAACTTTAAGTACATTTTGATGCCAATACTTTTGTACTTTAACTCGAGTCAATTTAGAATTCTGGACTTTTACTTGTAACAGAGTACTTCTATATTGCAGTATTGGTACTTTTTCTTATGTAAAGAATCTGAGTACTTTTTCCACCACTGGTTCTAACCACCATACTACAACCTCTGCAGCGACATGTGGCCAGCGTTTAGACAACTCTCTGAGTCGCCCCTCCTTCCGCATGTTTGGAGGCCAGGAGAGCGACATCACCGAGCAGCCGTGGCAGGCGGCCATCAACGCCTACCGGCCCCGGCACAAGGCATACGCTCTGCTGTGCGGCGGCATCCTCATTGACTCCTGCTGGGTCTTAACAGCCGCACACTGCTTTGAGGAGAAGTAGGTATCACACACACACACACACACACACACACTCAACCATCAACACATCCACACACTGAAGCTAACATTGTTTCCCGTTAACCCATTCAATCCGGGGACGCATCTCTGTCACATTAGATTTCTTTGGCTATTCGACAATCTTAAAATGACACAAATGATGCTTTCCCGGTCTTAACCCATTAAGACCCTGAGGCGGTTCTTAATTTTTTTTTCTAAATCCTAACAGTTTTTTGAAAAAAAAAAAAAATGTTCATTTCAGGAACGAAGCATCACAACTGCAGGTCATTCTGGGCAGAACATTCCGCAAGCAGAACTCAAGTAGCGAGCAGATCTTTGAGGTTGAGAAGTTGTGGCTTCATGAGAATTTTGATTCAGACACCTTTGACAATGACATTGGTGAGTAAAACACTAACACAAGGAACCTATATTTTGCACCGCCGAACCAGCTGTGCGGTATGCTTTAATTAAGCTTGTCAAATCTTAAATAAATCGCTTTGTCCTTATCCCACATTCTCTACCATGTGTTTCTCCGTTAATGGGTTTGCCTTCCCTTTTCCCTTTCTAGCCCTTCTGAAGTTGAAGAGTGACATTGGCCTGTGTGCGGTGAACTCTCCAGAGGTTTTGCCTGCATGTCTACCTGAAGCAGGGCTCGTGCTGCCCGATTGGACCGAGTGTGAGATCTCTGGATATGGGAAAGCTACAGAGTGTATGGAACCTTTTTCCATTTTAAAATCCATTTGCATTATTTTATTTTTTATTTTGTGGCATGCATAAGCATGATGATATTAGATTTTAGTTTTGGAACTTTTGTCCTGTATTTGACAAGCATTTAGTCATTTTATATTTATCTGTTACTGTTAACTATTAATAAGAGAAACAACGCTAGCCAGATGTGGCATTTGCAGCACCCTCTGGTGGACAGATTAACTTACCGGTAAATACAGACAGACAGCCTCATTACAATAGTTTTGCACTCGCCACTTCTCAGCAGTTCAGCTAATAATCATAACCAAGTTTCATACACGAAATGTAGCTCAAAGTACTTTCCATATGGCACTAAAAACAACATCTAAACAGCAGCATACATGCTAGTGAAACCAAATAAAATTTAACATCTGCTCTCTCCACAGTCTCACCAGAGTACTCAGAGCGCATCAAGAGAGGTTTTGTTCGCCTGTGGCCCCAGGATCGTTGTATCCCAGAAGTGTTGTCTGGACGCCTCGTTACCCCCAACATGCTGTGTGCAGGGGACACCCGGGAAAAGGATGATGCCTGCAAGGTGAGGACCAGAACTCATATTTAACAAGCCAGGGGTTCCTGTTTGTTTGCTTGTACAAATCAAGTTCTAACCGTGACTTTCTCTCTCACTGATCGTGTGCAGGGTGACTCTGGCGGTCCTCTTGTCTGTCCAAAGGATGGCAAGATGACTCTGATGGGAGTGATCAGCTGGGGCGACGGCTGTGGCAAGAAGGGCAAGCCAGGGGTGTATACCCGAGTCACCCGCTACATTGACTGGATAAACGGCAAAAGGAGGGCACACCATGACATCTAGATCGAGAGAGAGACGGATGCCGTGTGGGATGAACATACCCCATACATATCACACGAAGCACAACAAATACAGGTTGAACACAGACGGACAGAGTGAAACCATGTGATTCTGAATCTGTTCCAAGAACCTGCTTAGCTGTTGTTTAAACATCCATTGACTAAGTGGATGCATCTCACATCAGATGAAGCTTTGAAACCTCTTCTACAGAGTCACAGAAGAGGGGGGCCTGAGTCATACGTATGTTTTCATATGTTTGCCCCTCTGTAACTCCAGGTTTGCTAGGTCATTGCCTAAGGATGCGACTGTACATTTGGACAGGAACCTAAATGTGCTATGCTTCCTTACACCTGACACTCCTCCTCCTGTGCCATCTACACGGGTCTATTGATATTTATTGTTCTTTTTACACACATGAATCTCATCTGTGTTTCATTAGCCTAAGTGACACACAGCTTGGAGAGTAGATTATCAGTGTACTGTAGGTTCATTTAAAGAACCAGCAGGGAAATAATATACATGTCTAAAATGTAATGTGTGTTAGATATGGATTTTACAGCATTAGCGATAGGAATCTGTACCTGTGGTGCCGTCTGTTATTCACCAGTGGCAGGCGACACAGACTCATTCCAAATGGCTTCATATTAGTTTGGTGGAATGGAGATTTTCTTTTAGGTCAGTAGCAAATCAGATAACATACACTCCACTCATTGCTTTTAACATTTGTTTTTATCCTGCACAACTATTCATATAGGAATGAGTTAGCTACCCCAAAGGGCTTATATATTTTCTTTAAAGAACATATTGTGTCAGGCTTTTGTTAGAAAATCACTCTGTCTTGTTGTCCTGTAGTGTAGACAACAAGACAAAAGGACAAGACTGTGGTTCTGTCATGTTAAACATAAGACTATCTGCTGGTTCAGAGTCAATGGAGATTACACACGGTAAAATCCTGAGTGTTAATTTATAAAAAAAACACGGCCCATAAAGGGTCAACTCTTATACACTCTCAGAGCTGAATTAATACTCAGGATTTTGCAGTGCACCTTCCATGCACTTAAACTCACTGTGGTCCCTCTGTGTCCTCTGGTAGATGTGAATAGTTCTGACAGCTGTGTAGGGAGAAAACCATGGAGCACATTTCATTCTAGCCTGCTACAGTATGTCCTGCCCTTTCAGATCCACTACAAGGGGAAAGGGAGAGCATGAGTCACCTTTTTCTTTTTTCAGTTTTGTGTGATGCTCATTCGACAGTGCACCACTTGACACCTGGGTTGAGCCCAGGCAGGGAGGTTTATATTGTTTCAATGTTGATTTTAAATGATTTATCCATTTGTAACTCAGAGATTATACAAATGTAACCAAATGGACCCTTTCGTGTGCCTTTTGGTTACAGCTGTACACTCTCTCAGAGATAAATTAACAGAGGGTTTTACTGTGTACTACAACAAAATGCTTGTTGACGGTAAATCCAGCCTCCATTGTTGTATACTTCCGTTTCAATGCTTCACCTTTTCTTGGGTTACAGGTGATTGATGTTTTGTATTCAGTCAATATTTATGTGTATTTTGTATGATTTTGTAGCAACTTGAATGTGTGATACAATGTATTTAGTTTATTAATTTATTGTTACTGCTATATTAACCACATTTCATAAATGTACCTTATTTTTAATAAATTATGTTTGGAATGAATGTCTATGTTTAAGTTTGTTCCAAGTAATTTAAGTATTCCTTTTTATGTCATTCAAAACAATTCAGAATCCCAGTCCCTCCACCCACACCCACACCCAGCTCAGGCCTTAAAGGTTGTCGAGGAAAAAACAACAATTTGATTAATACAAAATATATTAAATAAAGATGGCAGAGTTATCATTGTTTTGTTTTTTTTATACATTTTTTATCCCACGATTTTGTAACCCTATTTTTTACACCCAGTGCCAATGTAATCCTGGGCACTACCTTCCCTCTGCCAACCTAGGGAGGCCAGGGCAGAGCTCATGCCTCCTTCAATGCATGAGAGCCAACTGACCTTCTTGTCACCTGACAGGGGAGAGTTTCCCTGGTTGGACGTAGCGCGTGGAAGGAACAGGTTATTCCAACCAGTTCCCTTCCCCTCCATCAGGCGCCCCGGCTGGCCAGGGGGAGGCAGTATAGTGACCAGGATTACTGCATGTTTTTGTGAGGGTATCTACCCTAGGAGACACGGGGAGAACATGCAAACTCCACACAGAAAGGCCCTTTCGCCAACCCCGCCTGGGGTATGGGCACTGATGACGCGGAGGAGAGAACACGCCCCCAGCGCCCACAGCGTCCCCTGCGGGAATCGAACCCAGGACCTTCTAGCTGTGAGGCGACAGCGCTACCGACTGCGCCACCGTGTCCTTTAGAGTTATCATTGTTAAAGAAATGGGGTCAAAGACAAATAATTACCTATGATAATATAAATCATATACATTATGTATATTATCATGTACTACATCAGAAGTCCTACAATGCTGAAGCCTACCAATATCCTTAAACACTTGAGTAGTTGTTTTTTTAATTGAGTAATTACTACAACAACTACGTGACTTATACCTCACTAAGTGGAATGCTATCCCCTCTCTGTGTGTAGCACTCGCTCACTATTCTCTAATTTAGAGAATAGTCAAGAGTAGTCTGCTAATGTGACTGAACTGATCACAGAAATGCATACAGCTCTCAGCCAGGCTAGCAAATCCACCCAAAAAAGACCCTGATTTATTGATAAGAAAAGTGAATGTCTATGCTGAGGGGGTCTCTGGTTATCTCAATGCATGAGGCCCAATGATGATTAAGTTCAGAGAAAGCCTAGTAATTTCTGTAGGCAGTTCTTTTAGATCATGTACATGGGTAGGTTTGCCATAAATGACAATACAATAGAAATAAAAACAATTTCCCACTGTTGCTTCTGAACTTTAAAGGATTGTTTCCATTTGCATAAACTGGTTACTAATATATTGGATTGGCCACACCAAAACACCACAAGCAACCTCATAAAATGTTTAATTGTAGGAGGAACTGTTAAATCCTTGACCATCTGGATTATTACAGCCTAGGCCTGGAATAGTGATTTTCTAGACATTGGAAAGTGAAGACAAAAACGTATCAACTATTATAGGCTAATGAATTTCTCCACTTTCTCCAATAAAACTGTCAAATTAGATTATCCCACCTGCTGCACACCCATAAGACTACACCAGGAGCTGCACAATATCTCCCTCTAGTGGCTAAACACGATTAATATTACACAGAATAAGGAATGCCAAACATTTCCCACTGCTGCTGCTAGAAGCTTTGGATGACCTTCCTCCCCCGAAAATTCTTCTGAGGCCCGGCCGAGGGCCAGCAGCCTGGGTCCTTGAAGATCCCGATCCTCATGAACAACTTTGGCGTCTTGGTCTTGTTGAGATGAAGATCGTCCCTCAGCCTCTGTCCCCTGGGGTACAGTCTCTGGGAGGACTGCTGAGACACAATGGAACACAAGGCAGCATTCAATGAACTTCAGAATCGTCCTCACAGTAGTATGTTTGATAAATTGTAAATGGTGCATTTATATAGCGCCTTTATGGCACAATCCAATGTGCATTACATTCACCCATTCACACACCGCCGGTGGAGGAAACCATGCAAGGCACCAACCTGCTCATCAGGAGCAATTAGGGGTTCAGTGTCTTGCTCAAGGACACTTCGACACTGACTCTGGGGGAGCCCGGGATCGAACCGGGAACCATCCAGTTCCCCAGTGCTGGCTCTACCTCCTGAGCCACTGCTGCCCCTATGAGACTTGCAAGAGTTACTTGGAAGGATGTAGGTAAGGACCTCTAGTGAGATGACATCAGGTAGTGGCCTCTGGGACTTCTCCTCTAGACTGGTTTATTTGGAACAGACCAAAGGCTTTCTTATTTACAGATTCCTTTTAAAATGTGTCAGTCTTTAAGTATGTGATTTACTTTTAGAAATTCACCTTCTCCATATCACAATATTTGTGTTATACAATAAGTAGCAGCTTTTGAAAACCTTGAGATTTGCAAAACATGAAAGCAATGTGGTGCTTGTTGTGTTGTTGTGTTGTTGTGTAGTGTACTTTACGTATCAAATTCTGGGAGGAAGCTTCATAATGAGTTCATGGTGTCACATAGAATTGAGCGGAACTGTACTCTCCTAAAGGTCCACCAAAGAGAGAGTGTTTCACCAGTCTAACCTCCATCTAACCCTCTGCGTAGGAGAGTGATTATTGTTGCCATACAGTAGTAATGGTTCCATGGTTCCATTGTCATTGTACAAACATGAGTCATCTTGAATATGCATGAAGCACTCCTGTAAACAATTATCAGCACTATCATTGTGAACATCGTAGCTACTGCTCTCACATTTCTAACTTTCTCTGTATGTTCTGTAAGTATAAATCAGTTATGCGTGGCCCTTATCAATGTGTATAGATACAGTAGGTATTATCCGGCGAGATGGTGGAGGGATAAGGTTTCAGTGCCTTAATTGCTCAAGGGCAGAATTGGCAGTTGACAGTGCCCAAGAGGTGAACACCTCTCCTGCTAGCAGTCAACACTCCACACTGTCCATGCTGGACTTGTACAGGCAAAGCCAAGCCTGTATGGATGGGGCTACGGCCACCCAAACTGATTTGTGGATTTAATCTAGCTGACAGTGAATCTAAAGAAAGAACCATAATCAATTGAATGTGTCAGTGAGACACTAAAAAGTTGATAACATAGTTTTACAACATATGTATGTTTGTATTATTTTGCTCAGAGCAATGCTGTTTCAGTTTGAATTGTCCTCAAGAATTCATGCATTAATGTGGAAGGAAATGCATGGGATGTGCAGCACTGTACTACAGTACATTGACTTCATGTGATTCCACATTGTCTCAGTTCACTTCAGTTCATGGGTGCTTTATTGGCTGTCATACTCAGTGTACTGTACAATTTTGCCAAAGCAATATAAACTATAACATAACATCTTATATTAATAATATACAAGCATAATGATAAAGAAAAGATTAAATATAAACAATGATCATATTAAACTAGATAGATATAAAGATGAATACATAGACATAGAATTCAGCAAACTATAATGAATACAAAGTACAAACTATAACATAAAATATGAGATTAAAAATAGACATCACATCATTAAACTTCATCTACAAACTATGACTTAACATTTAAGAATGAAAAGAAAACGTCACATTTTGTTGTTCTGGGACACACGTTCTCTTGTCAACTCTGCAGGGAATAAATGTTTTTATAAGCCCCTTATAAGTTTTCTTTTCCTGAGCTATAATAAATCATAATGTTTAGTGTCTGTTGATTGATTGATTGATTGATTGATTGATTGATTGATTGATTGATTGATTGATTGATTGATTGATTGGTTGAATACACAGGGGTGAAATGATTAATTGAATCATGAATCATATTGGTGCTTCGTTATTATATAGGAGCTGGTATCACCTGAGTTAATAATTAATTTCTCTATTAGGTCACTCAGCAGCCCCATTTGCAGAGAAAGGACGATGGAGAAGCTCGTAGTAGCAGCACAGTCGTGTTGGTACCAGCGAAATGTGTTGTAGTCCTGGTACTATGTTAGGCTAAACTGTACTGGGAAACCAGGCGAGCAGGTGAGGTTGTAACACAGGTATGCAAATCAAACGGAGACAGATGAGACCTAATCTAACCTTCTGTCGTTCCACGCGAGTCTGTATCTCTGTTGCGATCTAAATAGCAATTTGCATCAAAGCCCAGACGCAGAGCAGATGTAGTTCCTCCATGACTTGAGACTCGACCTAAATCATGACAATGGTAATGTACACTTTTATACGATCTTTTTATAGTCGATACATTGTTTTGGGATCGTTCCACAGGTTGAGAAGGAAGTGCGAAAGTGTGTTTCTGACCAGGTAGAAACAGACCCGTTTAGACTGTGCTCTTCATATGCATATAACTAACTATCTGTAAATCAGCTTATTTTGAAATGGGATTACAGTAAGAATTGCTGATAACTAAGAAAACGATCATAAAAATGATAATGAGTGTTTGTAGATCCAATGTGCTCTAGCTCTCTGGCATTGGAGTCTGAAAACAATTGGCTGACTAGTGCCTAGTGCCTACAGAAGATTAATAAAATGCTAATTTACTGCACTGACTGACAGTTTGAAGAAGAAAGAAAAAAAACTTGTTGCCTGCCTTTGAAATATCACACTAATTATTATTATTAGTTTTTCATTTTAAAGCTATGTGTTAGTCAAAACTTTGATTTTGACTTTAATTGGAGGTTATAAATTAAAAGAGTCACATTGTCTCAGTAGTACAGTTGATAGAATAATTACTTTGGAAGTCATGTGAACGTTTGTGAAACCCTTGAGTTTTGGCATTGATGTGCTGGAAAGGAATGGATACATTTTCTATTTTCTTACTATTGTTGTCATTTGGGATATATATGGTGGTTTAATTGTGCTACCATTTTGGCTCATTTGTTCAGATATTTGCAGGGTGCACTGTTTTTCTTGCAAGTCAACAGGATAAACACTGTAGGCCTATCCCATATATTCCATATAATGTAATCGTAATGGTCATCTTTTCATCCAAAACATATTTTTGTTGGCCAATTCCAAGGATGTAGTATCATAGTGAGTTAATTGTATGTCCATGGCAATAAAATAAAATAAAACATTTGACATGAACTTAAACTTTGGTGCTGTAAGGGAATTGTTTCCCTGTCTGGGTTTCATAACCCTTTTTTTTAACAATGTAAAACTGACTTTCACTTTTACTGATGATCTTGGCTTCTTCATGTTACACCATTAATTCAACTGATATCACACAGCATTTCCTTTATTTTTTAACCTTTTTCTATATGCAATGTAATTATACGTGTGAGGACTCAGCTTTGCGCAACTTCTGAATTATTAAATATTTGAATGATGGTAGCCTACTCTGCTTGTTTGCATAAGATAATGTTCATTGTTGCACCACTCTTTCCTTTCCCGCCTGGTGGCTTTCTGGCCAAACAAAAAGATATTAGAGGACATATAATGTATTATTGTTGTTCCTCAGACATTCACTATGTTTGGATGGAGCCGTGCATAATTTTTTACAACATAGTACAACATAGACCAAACAGGCTGTGCTTAGGGAGTACTGGACCACTATTACTTGACGGGCAAGAAATTAATACAGCTTTTAGAGTTGTTGTTAAAGGCCAGAAAATCTCTCTCTCTCTCTCTCTCTCTCTCTCTCTCTCTCTCTCTCTCTCTCTCTCTCTCTCTCTCTCTCTCTCTCAATTTCAGTCTTCTTCTACCTTACTTCTGCTTATTAGTCAGTTATGGTAAATACTGTATGCTTGTGTGCGTGTATGCCAAAGTATGTGGGATCTTCTCTTGAGCACCCCCTCCCTGTTTGTCCCTCTACAATAATTTACATTGCCACTTCCTCTATGACCAGTGCTTGTGAGAACGGTGCCGACGCCACTTCCTGATTCCACTTTATCATCGTCATTATGAAATAACAAACTACATACCCCTCCCCTAAGCCTTGGATTTATACTGTAGTGACACTCTTTTTTCCACTATCTGACCTTCACCACAAAGCAGTCATTGACAGCTGTGGTAACAGGTCTGAGGCCAGGCTGTCTACTGAAGATTAACTACATATAAATGCTCAGTTACCACACTGATAGACAGTTTGGAAGAAAAGACAAATCCTCTGTGTACAATACATTTATGCTAATCACTCTCTCTCTCTCTCTCTCTCTCTCCCTCTCTCGTCCTCTCCCTCCCTCTCTCTTCCTCCCTCCCTCCCTCTCTCTCTCTCTGAATGGTAATTTGATGTTTCTCTATGTTTCAGAACTTCTTTGGGAAACTAAAGAATCTGTAAGTACAGTAGCAAAAAGTGTCATTACCTTTACTGCCTTCTGTGTGGTTTTCTATAGGCAACACTTTATTTGGCTGAGAGTGGAAAATGGGAGTAGCAGCATGGCACCAGCCTGTTTTAAACTGAGCTGGTGCCAGTCCTGCATGGAACAACAAAAGAGGTGTACCATATGGTGCTGTTGTAGTAGTAATAATAATAATAAAACAGTGCTGTATTATGTATCTTGTATCCTCCTACTCTCAGACACAGTGGGCCCCCAGCTCCACCCAAACGGATAGGTGAGACTCAATTGGCTCTTCACTTCAAAGGAAGAAATAAACGTTTATATTTTGTGTTGAATTTTAATGCCTCTACTCTCTCTCTCTCTCTCTCTCTCTCTCTCTCTCTCTCTCTCTCTCTCTCTCTCTCTCTCTCTCTCTCTCTCTCTCTCTCTCTCTCTCTCTCTCTCTGTATGCTTATTGCAGATAACAATGCTGGGTACGGCTGGCCAGAGGATGAATTTGTAAGCAGCTTCTACATCTATGCTGAAATAGTAATCTCCCAGGTTTTATCACGGAACAACCCGTCATTTAAAATGACTGTATTATGTTCTTGTGGCAGGATGAGGAATATGGGGGGGATACGTATGAAGCACCTCCCTGTGAGCCTGACGTAAAGATGCCAGCTAGACAAGTGGAAGAGAATGTTTATTTGGGTAACAGCACTGCAGCAAGTCATTCATTAGTTCATCTGTACTTTTACATCTAAGTTTTAAGTTAAGTTTGTATGAATACCGACTGAGGAGTTAATTGGTGACAATTGGCTATGCAGAGACTAGGACATCCAATCCTGTTGTTCCCGGGAGGCAAGCTGCCCCTCCCCCGAGACCAGCCAAGGTGACACCGATGGGAAAAGTCTCGGTAAATAAAGCTCACTGCTTTTTGGTCCATGTCATCTCACGGTTTCTATTGGTTATGGCCTTTCTGTGTCATTAAAGTTCAATGATTCACAAACTTTTTAGATGATTTGACCATGTTCCTCTCACATAGAAACAGCCATCACAACATGATTCTGAAGAATTCTACATTGATCCCAGTCCCAGCTTCAAGAAACGTGAGTCTTTGATCATCATTAAACAGTTATTCTTTTGTGTTGTATTATATGAAATGAAAACATAAATTTTCCAAGATAAGCTAAGACATAAAATTAACAAATGTATTTCTTTCACATTTTATCCACTGGTGTATCTAGAACATCTTCATGACTTAGTTTGTCAACATCTTGTGTGCATTGTGCAGCCCAGCTTGTATGAACTTGACGCTTCCATTCCTTCAACCCCTACCACTTTATCCGCTCCTCTTCCCTCACAGCCCCTGAGGTAGACAGGAAAGAGAAACCAGGGAAGAAATCAGCCCCCAGGAGGATGCCCCCTTCCGTCCGCTCCCCCACCCTACCTGCTCCGACCCCTGCTGCTGCCCCCCAGGCTGAGGAAGGTACTCGCCACCATGTAACAACTCCTCCTTCAGACGATTCACGCATGCTATAAATGCACTGCTTATTTGCACTGTGACTGGGAAGACATTTGCTACACAAAACCACTATGACCAACAGTTTAACAGCACTGATCATCAAGCACAAAATCTTTGACTCGCTGACTTAATTACACCACCACTAGGGGACAGTATAACCCAATGACAGCTGGCTTAAATGTTTCTCCTTTCAGATGTATATTTGGATCCAAATGAGGGAGAGGTGAGCATTAGTGACATTTAATAACTTAGTAATGTGCCAGCTTTTTATCTGGAGATATTAACCCATTAAAACCGCGAAAGTCTAATTTTAGAGTTTTTTAGAGCATCGGTTTAGAACAGTGGTTCTCCAAAATAGCAGATATACAAGCTCACAGCACGGCACGAAGGGAGCTTGTACATCTGCTATTTTTGAGCATTTTTGAAAAATCTTGATAGCGTTTGAAAAATGTTGAATAATTTTGAATTGTTTTAACACATTATCTTCTCTTCTGGGGGTCCCTGGCACAAAACATTTTCTTGGGGCCCCGCGGCCAAATACATATCATTTCGGGGGTCCTTGGCACGAAACAGTTTGAGAACTACTGATTTAGAAGGCATTTGTAGAATCGGCCTCAGGTCTTAATGGGTTAATGATGACGATGATGTTCTTTTTGCTTCAGGGAGAAAATGATGACCTGTATCTAGAGCCAACAGCTGGTAGGTATCCACCATTCCCCTTGTTTCAACTCTTTGTGGGAACATTTATCACTAGTACACTGATGTGAAAACATCCACTGACAGCTACTGTACATTTATATCTATATTACAGCAAATATTTGCATAAACCGTTTTCCCATGTGATGAAGATTTAAGCACAGTCCATGATAAATTCCTTTATTTCTACTCTTTAGCTTGCCCTCCTGTCATGCGTGCTCCAATGAGGATGCCTCCTCCTTCCAAGACAGCGTCTGTCTCGTCCCTCGTGCCCTTGTAAGTACACCTCAATGAATAAACAATATCAATGATAATAATGATCTCTTATTTCCTATTATGGTCAGAGAATGAAGGAAGTTAAGTCACTGTAAACATAAATGCAAATATGCACATGAGCACATAAGTCAGTATAACTACATGTTATAAAGAATAACCTCCTCCTCTGTTCTCTGTCTGTAGGATGAAGCCTCCTGTTCCCAGGGCTAAGTCTGTGAGTGTCTTCTTCATTCACGTCTCACCCCTTTAACCACTGCATCAATCCACCTTATACTCATTTAAAGGGACCCATAACATAATTTGGCTTGAATTGGAATCAGGAGTTTTCATTATCTGGTGAATATAGTATAAATCCTGTGAAACTGGTTTATTTCACTGGTGTGATGCCACACCTGCTATACTTTGTTGTGCATCATGTCAGATCTACAAGATCACAACGTGAATATGTGCTATTTTTGGAGCGAGAGACCGGCGCACAACCAGTACCGCGGGAAGTAGGGGTGCTGGGGGTGCGGCCGCCCCCCCTCCCCCAAGGTTTTTGATAATAAATCGGTAAAATCAGGCAAAAATAAGAATTAAATAACATAACTCTAACCTAACCCTAATCCTAACCCTAAAACCGAAATAAAGAAACCAAAAACTGGGAAAAAAACGAACCCAATCCGCCCAGAACCGCGAAAAGTTTTCGGGGGGTCCTCATGCACGCGCGCAGGTGCGCATACCGCACCCCTAACCTAAAAGGTCTTCCCGCGGCTATGCGCACAACTAAGTATAAATCAAACATTAACACGCTATTGATTTATTGTTTTCTCTCCCACAGAGTTCTTCCTTCAATGAGGTAAAAGCTGGTAAGAACGCCTTGATTGTGCATCAAAAATAACGCATGCCTAAAACATGTCACAACTCATGATGATGATGATGACGATGACATTGATGGTGATGAACGTCTCCTGTTACACCAGTTCCTCCTCTAGATGTGAGACGCTCAACATTTCATTCGTTTCCTTCAAAACTCCCTCCGCCAACCCCTGGTGCTAAACCCCCCATTCCATCCAGCCTGAAGGAAGCCAAGCCCAGGTAAGAGAGAGATTGTAGTCAAGCACACACTGGAGGAAAGAATCCAGAGATCTGCGTTCAGTGTCACTCTAAATCAGTATCTAATTCTTTGTTTCAGCCCACCACCCCCTCCAATAGAGGTTAAGCCAGCAGGTAAGCAATAAAGGATGTACTGTTTGGGATTACACATCCTATGTGTAACAGGGCCGGCCGCTGCTATAAGCAATATAAGCGGTCGCTTAGGGCCACAACCACTAGGGGGCCAAAAAAATAATAATTATGTCATGTATCTCCTATCCAACAACTAGCGTTATTATTTTAGTATGCAATAAAAAATTACAATGATTTTATAATGGGGGTGTTTGGGGGGGGGCACCCAAAAAAATCTAGCTTAGGGCCACGAAAATCCTAGGGCTGGCCCTGATGTGTAATCTCTATAATAGAGATCTAATTTGTATTTCAAGCCAATACACACACACGCATGCGCACACACACACACACACACACACACACACACACACACACACACACACACACACACACACACACACACACACACACACACACACACACACACACACACACACACACACACACACACACAATGTACAGCAAAAGAAAGGCTGTATGAATAAAAAAAGAAATACAAAAACTAAGGTAAATGTGGTGCATTCTCAGTCAGTGTGGTGGATGTATTGGTAACAGTATTATATACTCTCAGAGAACACTGAGTTCTGCTGTGTACTTATCACACAACTTTCTTTTTTTTATCTCTACCTTTCAAGTTTCACCGACTGGTATGAAAGCTTCAAAACAGTCAGGAAATGAGGTATGTTTTTATTGCACTCCATGTAGCCTACAAGAATGATTATCAGTTTTAGCACTGGTATTGTGTGTTATACATGATTTGTACTTGATTGTGCACCGTGTCGCGCACCGAAAATAGCAGATCTACAAGCTCACACGTGACACGCAATGAGCTTGTGGATCTGCTTGGTGTGTGACCCTGGCGCACAACTTAAGTATAAATCATCCTTTATCATTTACTGTACAGGACAGAGAGTGGTTTGCCCGAGACTGTGATAGGAAGACCGCTGAGGACCTCTTACTTAGAGTCAATAAGGTACAGCACACAGCATTATGTCATTATATGAGCGATTCTCTGTCCCTTTGTCCTCATTTACAGAGAGGCCCTGTCTCATTTCACGCTAAAACGAACAACTAATGGTGTGAGAGTAATGGCAGCCACAACTTGTTTTTATTTCCTCTCAAGGAATACACATTAGGCTTTAGCAAGGCTGCTTTGCAGAGAAGGATAGTATGTTTGTGCGCACGTATATGTGAACGCGAGAGCTTGTGTGTGTGCGTGCGTGTGTGTGTGTGTGTGTGTGTGTGTGTGTGTGTGTGCATGTGTGTGTGTGTGTGTGTGTGTGTGTGTGCTTGTGTGCGTGCATGTGTGTGTGTGTGTGTGTGTGTGTGTGGCTGTCCTAAGGATCTACAAAGTAGCTGACACGTACACACATACTCAAACCCTCTGAGTCATCTCAAACCCAGGCTGAGTCAGAGGCCCATGGCTTCTGAAGATACTGATACTTCAATACTGTGTAGACCCTACATTATTACATACATAATCTTTTGACACACTATCTATCATCTGTTCAGTCACTTATTTCTGTTCCCTACCTCCCCTCCTCCTCTTTGTCCTCCTCTTTGCATTTCATCCATTCTTCTTTGTGCATGTTCCTCCTTTCTTTTTCACCATCTGTCAATTTTTATTCTGAATCTCGTTTTTTCTCGTGGGATCAATAAAGGTCTGTCTGTCTGTCTGTCTGTCTGTCATTAAGTAAGAGCAGAGCAAAATGGCTGTCGTGTGAACGTGGTCAATGATATGCTCTCTTTGCTGTAGGATGGAGCCTTCCTTATAAGGCACAGCTCAGCCCAGAATAAGGCACAGGCTGCCAGGCAGCCGTATACCCTGGCTGTACTCTACAGACAGAAGGTCTATAACATCCCCATACGCTTCCTGGTGGAGACGCAAGGCTACGCCCTCGGGAAGGAAGGCAAGAAAAATGAAGAGGTAAGGATGAAGGCAGGATTCATTGGGTTGTATCGCTACCTGAACAAGATACAAGTGCAAATATAATCACCTTTATCTGTTGCTTCTGTGCTCTGTGAGCGAGAAACCAGATGTAGCGATTCCATTCGCTTTCATAGTGAAAGCAGGTCTCAAAGTCACACTTTTGTTACATGAACAAACGCAAATAAAGCAGATTCTGCTAATAAATGGGGGGAAATTTTCCTGGTAACTGCTTGGGAATTGAACACGGGACGCCTTAACCACTTGGCTGTCGGCGCCCCGAGAGAAGCATTTATAGAACAAATGTGTGCCTCAGTAAGCAATCATACACGTATAGTAATCCCAGACTAAACAGCCACAGCCTTTTCTTTTTCTTTTCTCTGTCTCCGTGTGTCTCTGTCTCTTCCCTCAGATCTTCAGCAGCCTCCACGAGATCATCTCTCACCACAACAGTAACCAGCTGCTTCTGATCGACAGCAAGAGTCAAGCCAAGTACACTACGTACCTCACCCATCCTGCACGACCATAAGCACTTAAACCCTATATACAGTACTTCATTGACCGGGGTCCCCCAGTGGTCTATACTTGATCCCCTCCTTGTTCCCCGCTACACCAAATCCCTTCACTTAAAATAGCTGATTTAGAAGCTCACAACATGTCATTGTAAATCTGCTATTTTCACCATGTTCGTCTATTTTGGTCAAATGTTCACTTATTACGACATGCCCATATTAGGGACGTTAGGGTTCATGTGGTTAAAACTACACTACCCACAATCTCTCTCACACAGACAGATCAGCTGATGCAGCATACATAACCTTCTATGAGTTTAATCAAAGTTTTCAGCATGTAAGAACAATTTACTTACTTACCAAAGCGTTGTTCGAACATTCTATCATTCAAAATGCAAAGTCTTGCTACTTGATAAGATTTTACGTTTTAATAGCAACAGTTAATACCATTTAATGTACATTTTTAAAACCTCCATTATGAAAAAGTGTGTGGGTATCCTTGTAGCTCAGTCAATAGAGCACTCACCTTTGGACCACAAGGTTCTGGATTTGATTCCAGGTACCGCCAACCCGTATGAGTAGCATGGCTTGGGTAACTAAGTTGTGTGGTAAGTACTGGGAGCTGATGGTAGGTGTTGCTCTCCACCTCAACAATCCCCAGGGATATAAACTATAGTGCATTGAAAAGGGGATAGACATGCTCGTTCTCAGGTGATACCGACAATAAATAGTAATAATAATACTAAAACCTTATAGCACCTTTCAAAACTGGGTTACACAGTGCTTTACAAAGGAAACAACAAAAGAAAACAACACACAATAAAGCCACTCTGACCTACCTACTCTTACTTAAAAGAAATGTCAAATGGTACCTTTGCAAAGAATGGTTTGTCAAAGTTTAGTTCTACATAGTCACTAACTACAGTGCCAATCAACATATATGTACTGTAGGCTTATCATTGACCACGAGCCAGCCTTATCATTGACTAATCACATGATTCCTCCTAATGTATGTACAGCTGGCTACTTAAGTTGTTTGCATGATCTGCTTGAGTTTTGGTTGTGTGTGAAGAAAAACAAAAACAAAACATTTGTATCTATCAATAAATGTTAGGATAGGAGTCATATGAATGTGTTTATTATTGCTGCTCTCCATTTGGTGGTCTAGAGGCATGAGCTGAAACACCCCATTGACAGGAACCCACTCAAGTACATTGCAAAATCCTGAGTGTTAACCCTCTAGTCACTTAAACCCTCTAGTCTTAGTGAAAGGACCTGAGTTGCAAGCAACTGTACTTGGACTTCTGTCTACACCAAAAATAGCCGATCTACAAGCTCACAACGTGTCTCAGATCTTGTAGAGCTGCTATTTTTTTGCGAACGTTCCCCTCCGGAATAGGGATGCTGGAGTTCATGTGGTTAATTTAACGCTGAGTTATAAGAACTCTGAGAGAGAGAGAGAGAGAGAGAGAGAGAGAGAGAGAGAGAGAGAGAGAGAGAGAGAGTGGGGGGGATACAAAGAAATAGATTGACAGAGAGCGAGAGAGAAACTCTGAAAGCGTAAACCAACCCACATACAAGGGTCATTTTCTACACTTTTAGAGTTAAATTAACACTCAGACTTCTGCAGTGCTGGATGAGACAGATAGTTTCATAGGCTAACAGAGGCTTTGTGGTTAAACTCAGACCAAGGGCTGCCAGTGGCTGTTGACCATTGGTTGCAGCGGTGGTACTGTGGCCTGGATAATGTATTATAAACTGGTGTTTAGAGAGTCAGTTTACAGGAGTGAGTACGAAGTGAATGGTATTGCATAATACAGCCCTGTGGAGTGAACTCACTGCTAGTGCCCAATTTATGCTCCGGCTTATGCAACACCATTGTACGATGAAGTATAAATCAGGCTACAGTTATGAAATATCTATTGTCAAATCAGCACTTGAGGACTCTTTTCAAGTGGGCTCAGTCTGTGGTTGGTGAGCGCTGAGCGGAGGGTTTGCAGTTTGAAGCCAGCTAAGCACAGGAGCTGAATTTAAATTGTTTCCTAGTGTCAAGTGTCCAGTGACCATTGGCTATACTAGCTTGCCCTCAGGATGAACCCCTTCCCAGTGTCAACCCCGCAATTCTTTGGCCTGCCAACTAGGGCTGCAACTATAGATTATTCTATCAATTACTTTTTTGATTCTTATTTTCTTATTTTGATAATTTGTTTTTATTTTTTATACATCAACAAACGCAAAAAACAAACACATTCTAATTGCAATCGATAGTTTTTTAATAATTGATTAAATAGATTAGTTTGATCAACTGTTGCACCCTTACTGACAGCATAAAATACAAAAAAATACAGCCTTTTTTTAATTGACAATGATTACATTTAATTCAATGTAATACCCTGCATTCGATACTCATCCATTATTTAATATTATTATTTTTTGCTTCCAAACTGGTACATCTAGGGATTTTTCAGCATCACCTGAAGAAGAAGCTAAATGTATATTAAGAACGCCAGATTATTTGGAACACTAGGCTATTGCTGATATAAAATGCTGTTGGTTCTTTCCACATCCTGAGTGATCTGTCCCACTCAGTCAAATATGGAGTGTTATACAACGTTGCATTAACACTTGAGATTTTACTGTGCAAGTAAGTAAGTGATCATCAACACTGAAAACATCAACACTATTTCACTGCTTATGTCTTCATTATATGTTACAGATATCCTCCCATACACCTCAGAGGAGCAACATTTTTATATTTAAACTATTTAATGAAGGCCCCCTAGGGGTCCCCAGTCCCCACACCCCACTTTGAAAACCCCCGGTTTGGTTTTACCACAATTATTATTATTAATAAGTTTGCTCTGTCTGCATGCTATAAGTTGGCTGATGGAAAGGTCTTGATGATAATGATAATGATGATGATGATGATCAAGAGATGGGGGTATATGGTACACTACAGCAGTGGTTCTCAAACTAACTGGGGTCCGGGGACCCCCAGGAGTCCTTGAGGAGTTACATGTCTGTAACTCTGAGATTCTACGGGTCTATTTGGTCCCATTTTGCACACTTCCAGAGTTAGGATTTCACAGGGGTCCCAGAGATAACAAATGCTATCAAATGGGGGTCCGTGCCGTGGGCCTAAACCTTATCAAACTGGGGGTCCTTGAAATGAAAAAGTGAGAGAACCACTGCACTAACAGACAGTAGACCAAGGTGGGAGAGGTTTAGATGCCCTTAACTTATAACTTCCAGTCATCACTGGTCATCAATCATAATCATAACCTTTCGACATACTTTTGAGGGGGTGTGTTCTTCCCGCACTTGATTTTTGCAGAGATGGTAAAAAGGTGGGGCGCTGAGTGTCACGAGCCCCACGAGAAGTTGGTGAAAAGGAAGAGAGAGAGAGAGAGGGGGGGGGAGAGAGAAGGGGCTGCGGCGGAGGGGTACAAAGAGGACGTGTGTGTGTGTGTATGTGTGTTTTCTCCAGTCACTGCATTGGTGTTTCAGAGGGAACTCTGTACGCTACGCCGCTTTGCAATCCAACCATGTTTTTAACTCGCTGACGCTGTCAATCTTTTTAAAAGGCTCCCTGGGGAGTTCTGACGAAACGTCTCTTTCACACTGGGGCTGAATAATAGTAACTGAGGTGGGACTAGTTTCCTTAGCGGACGCGCAGAGCTTTTTAGCTTGATGATTGTTGTAGGGGGGCTAGTAGTGAATGGTCGCAGTCAGTGGATTCGTGTGATATCAACGCTAGCCGCACAAGACCCAGTTCCTACTACGTCTACTGGCCGTCATATTTGTACTTTTTGAGGACATTTAGGGCACAACAACACTAGCAAAAGCCCACATCAATTCCCCCTCGTGTCCCCTTCCCCTTTCCTTTTCCTTGCGGATTCTTCAGACAGAGAGGAAAAAGCTTCAAGAATGGCTCAGATACTGCCGATACGATTTCAGGAACATCTGCAGGTAAGGAGCCCCCCCACCCCCCCCCCCAAAAAAAGCCTAAAAATTCAATGAAAGATGATTTGTGTTTTTGCAGAGCTCCTCCTCGTATAGGTTCACAAACACACGGCACATGTCGCATTTAAATGGAATGTGAAATAGCTAGGGGCTGCAGGGTGGTGCTCGATATAGCTACAGGGCCTACTCTTCTCCTGTCGGGCAGATGATGACTTGTAGAAATTGAACAGGTCTAATGCGGACCCTCTCTCTCTCTCTCTCTCTCTCTCTCTCTCTCTCTCTCTCTCTCTCTCTCTCTACGCCGCAAAACAACGTCGCTGTCATTGCCAACCACGCACTGTCTGTCTGTGTCTGGCGCCCAGTCAAACTGCAGTGTTTGGGACAGTTTAGTAGCAAGACATCATGAGCTCAGCTGTTCAGTGGCAACATTGTAACTGAAACCTCAAACCTGGATGACACTTGTTATGTTAGCCGTGTAGCTGCCATATTACTGTCATATCCCCCCGCAGCAACGTATTGCTATTGTAAACGTTTAACTATATTGTGTAATATTCTGCCTCTTGCATCATACTGCTGCTGGCTGCTGCTGGGTCGATGCGATATGATATGATATATCCCATGTTTAATGCTCTCTGCCAGCAAGGCATTTGAATGTTGTTTAAGCATATGAGTGTCAACACAGACAGTGAGAAAGGTAGAGAGAATCCCCCACATCAACATGTTAACGACAGTAGTAAACGGCCTTGAGCCAATCTCGGATTGTGTTTGTGTCTAATCATGGATTGGACACAGACAGACAGACAACACAGACAGTATGGCTGTGGCGAAATGTCCATAGTTGTCCTCTTTGCTACACTTTGGAGATCATTGTTAATAATCGTTTCCCCATAGCTGCCCTAATAGCTGCCCCATGGCCTGGCGTCTTGCAGCTGAAGAAAAACTTTGTGACGCGTTTTGCACCCCCTCCTCATCTGTAGCTTGTTGTTATGGTAACGCCAGGCAGTCAAATGGCCTTTCACAAGAAAGAGCAGTGAGCCCCCACCCCCTCTCTGCTCCCTTCCTCTGGCCAGCAAGTAGCCCTTATTCCTACACTCCCTTGGCCAAAGATCCTCTATGCACTAAAAAACTGTGCCAGCCTGAGAGAGTCTACACAAGCTACCAGGCCCATCTCTTTCTGACAGCAGTCAGTGGATCCCCACTTTATCCTGATTGGGGGCAGTGGGATCCCTCTCGATTTCCAGGCTGTTGTGTCATAATAGCCCAAACTCTACATACGTCTATTTGTAACAAAAAAACAACAATTTGGACAATGAAAAGCAAGAGTGCTTCTTATTCCAGTGCAACCGTGAAATCCCGGCTCTGCCCCAGTCATATCCCCCCATGAATCTAGGTAGCTCCAGCAGAGTGAAAAATGCTTGGAATTTGCAAACCTAGGACTTTGGGCCTCAAGTTGTTTAGCTTTTTTTTCCTGTCCTGGCATTTACAGCTCTCCCCTACAGTTTGGGCTGGAGATCAGGACTGTTAGAAAGCATGGTATCTAGCCATTGCTGAAGCAATATAACTAGCACACAAAGTGCAAGTGTACCAAGTCCTGCAGTATTCCATTAAAGAGAAACTAAAAGCATTATGGCAGTGTCTAAGGACATGTTAGATGATCTATGGATCTCAGGGCTATTGTTCCACTTGTGGGAGAAGCAATACCAGTCATTTTCTCACTCTGCATCAGTAGCTAAGCATAGCCCGTCTACACGACCCTGTCATTATCTTTAAGCTGTGTGTGAAGTTGCTCTCCACTGTTATTCTTTTTTTCTTTCTTTGCTTATTTTTGCTGGTCTGATTTATGATCTCTGGGCTGGAACTGTGTGAGAGCATGTCAAAGTGTGTAATTAATTGACTGGATGGATTAGTGCTGCCCTAGTATGCCCTACTTACTTCTACTTGGATGTGTGGGGCAGACTGTAATATAGCCTCATAATGTGGGGGGCTTCTCTGAAATAAGTTTGGCTGCAATATCACGGAGCACAAGGATAACGTGGCTTTGCTGGTTGCAGTTTTTAAGTAAAACATTCCACTTGCTGACATGGTCCTGTCAGCCAGTTTTGTACGATTTTCTGCCACACGGCAGTTGCTGATGGGTATATGCTCACTGAGCCTCACTCTGTCAATGGGCTGGTGCCATCGGGTCTAACAGGCACACGTAATAAGGCGAATGATGTACCGTAAGCAGGCCCATTTAAAGCCCAGCAAATCACATCAGGACGACAGGAAGCCGGAAGTAGAAGTGATTTCATCATTTTCGGTCCCACAGAACCCAGCTGTGACCGTCACAGCTCCGCTAACGACCGAGATGAGCATCTGTGGTCAGTCATGTAGACCGTAATCATCAATCAGAGCGGGCGACATATGTCTGTGTTCAATGCATGTTCAAAATACTGCATGCCACACACCATAAATAGGCCCATAAGGGTAATTTTTGGAATTCGCAGAGAACACTGACACTTCTATTACACAAAACTACTCTTGTTTAAAGCTACATTTGGCCTTAACTGTGTGTGTGTGTGTGTGTGTGTGTGTGTGTGTGTGTGTGTGTGTGTGTGTGTGTGTGTGTGTGTGTGTGTGTGTGTGTGTGTGTGTGTGTGTGTGTGTGTGTGTGTGTGTGTGTGTGTGTGTGTGTGTGTGTGTCATTTTCAGCATCATGGAATGTGTGAAGTTGTAACATCACCAATGGTTCTATTTGCTGCATTCCTCAGTCTTTAATTGTGTTTGTGTAACCCACATGATCTCCTTAGGGACCCAAACCCATGTTGCGCTGTAAAACACTACAGCTTGTCAGTGCCACTGCAAAAATAGTTAATCATCTGCAAATGTATCCACCCAATCCATTGCAAGAAAACTCCATGTTGGGTAATTTAATATTAGTGTTGTTTATTAATTTTCCATTGCCATTTTCATTAATATTAGTTCAGCCATTTGACAGGCACTAGGCAAGAGTAGTAAGGCAATATAATGGAGACTGTCTGTCTTTATGAAGATGAATTAGTTGAGTATATGTAATAGTGTATGATAGCTGGAGACACAAGGTTGTGGTTAAAGAGCGATCTAGTCTGGAATGTTCTATTAAGAAGAGGGGGGGGGGGGGTCTTCCGGTGAGTCAGCCGTCCCACCCCAACGCGTACATTATTACTCAAGGCCTGTGTTACTGTTCCTTGGAAGCATAACTGACATAGCTTCCTCCAGCTCGCTTCCTTCCTTTTCTTTTACACAGGTACACAGCAAAATCCTTAGTATTAACTCTCAAAGTGAAAAAACATAATATATCCCACTTTCCCTGTGCCGTCCATATATTTTCCTCAGCTTTTCCTCCTGTCTCTTCCTGAAGAAGATCGTTCAGTTTTGGCAGCTGGAGGAGAGGCAGCAGCTTATGGCCTGCAATCCTCCCTGCAGGTCCTCCCCATGCCCCTTTGTTAAACCCTGCTCCCATACTTCCCCATTCCTCTGCACAGACGATTCTGTCTTCACAGAGAGAAGTGAAACACCCTCTTCTAGCAAATGCGGGTGGAACGTCATGACATGGACATGATTCATTATGAACGCTCCACTGTCTACGCCACAACTATTCCAATATATGCACAGTAAAATCTCCATTGTTAATTTAAGTTCTTGGGTTGTATAAATGGATCCAAATCGGGTCCATTTTACCGTGAGATTGTCACTGTAACCCGCTGTCTGTCATGACACCTGTGTGCCCTTTATAAACCTTAACAATCCTTTTTTATTTATTTTGCAGTGGACATGATTTAAAGGGTTCTCTCTTGGACTGTAGGCTAGCTATGCGCATAGTACTGTCCTTGTGATTTGGCGAAAGGATTCCTTTCCCCTTGCCTCAGACTGAATAATAACAGTCTATTCCCAGTTCGGTCATCAGAGTAAGATCTTGTGTTTGATCGGCACTCCCTGGTTCACAATCAAGGTTGATTTATGTGTTGGCAACAATTCCTATGTCCCGAAGCGCGTTCATCAAAGTGAAGCTCATGAGGTTTTGCAGTAAGTCCACCTGACGTAAAGATTGCCATCCTGGGCGAGCCCTCGATGCTGCATCAAACGGGTCTTGGGGCAACCCCTCATTAGCAAAGTAAACGTGTTGAATAATGTAATGGATTTGCTGACAGTGACTTCACCGAGGGTCCAGATGCTAATTCATGCTCGGCTAGGGCAGATCCCCTCTCTGGGGAATCACTTTGGTGCTCTCTCACCCTTATTTATGCTAGATGAAGTTAAACGCTCTCCCTCTTGCAGTTGGTTGTTTACATAGCAGATCTAAGTGGAGTCTACTGTTCAGGCCTCAGCAATCACAGGGTTTGTTGAATTAGAGTAATGCTATAATCGGGCAATTAGTCATATTGAATTATCAGAATTGTGATGGTCATTATTTTATCCCCGGGAGGAATCTTTTCTGTCAACAAACGTGGCGCAATACTCCAGAAAATGCTAGAAGGTATTAGTGGATAAAATAAGAGTTTAAAATCTGTATTATTGGTTGAGTTGATATTTTGTTGTCTGCTGTGTGCCTATGTCTGGTTTCCCGCTAGGCTGCCAAACATCCATTGAAAAACAAGTCATGAGAACATCCCCAGGAAAACTGGAACAGAACGTCTGCACTTTTAATAGAAACACTTGTTGTTTTTTGTGGGCCACCTACTGATCCTTCCTTCGAGGCAAATGTCAACTAGTGCCATGTTTATTTTACTGTAGAATCTTTCTTTCTCGTCAGTGAGGAATGACTCCCTCCAATGTCGGAAATTGGCTTCACTGCCAAATAAATATTTTATTTTTGCTCAACATGGTGCCAGCTGTAGGCCCTACAGTTGGGTGGTATTCTGCTTCCACAGTCCTGATGACTTGATATGTGAACGCAATGAACGCTGTTTGAACTCATGTTTTTTGTGATGATATGTTGGGACCAATGATGACGTGACATTACAGTAATGGTGATCGTCAATCGTTGGTTGATCAATCGATCGTGATATGTAGCCTGTTAAGCCTAATGTTACTTCCTGTCATTTTGGCCTCTTCCTTGCAGTTGCAGAACCTGGGAATTAACCCGGCCAACATCGGGTTCAGCTACCTTACCATGGAGTCAGACAAGTTCATCTGCATCAGGGAAAAGGTGGGCGATCAGAACCAGGTGGTGATTGTGGACATGTCGGACCCCACCAACCCTATCAGGAGACCCATCTCTGCAGACAGTGCCATCATGAACCCTGCCAGCAAAGTCATCGCCCTCAAAGGTAACGTAAGAGGCCATTGTTGTGACCATGGTTAGAGCACGGACACTGCTCGGACACTAGATGAAATACTTTGTTTGTAGCAGGTGAGAATAGTGATGTAAGTTTAATGGGAAGTGCATGCGATTCATGCTTGATTGTTTTCTTGTTCCTGGTTTTAGCTTTCTTTCGTCCATCTAATGTTCATGTGGCATAGCCACCGTCGTGCGATAATGACGACGATGACTAATGCTATATTTCCTCAATGCTATAAATATATGGAGTGCACTCAATTCCATTGCCTGTATGTATTCAATTGGTTGTGTAAATCGATTTCCTGCCACTGAATCCAGCTCTCGAAGCACAAATACAAGCACAGCCCAGATCAGAATGATTTAGCTATAATGCGGTCTCCACAGTCTTTGCCGTCTCTCTGGCAATCTCTCTCATAGGCTTGAGGCAAATTTACATACTGAGGCAAATGTATAAATCGTCCAACGATCAATGAAAATAACAGATATTCACCTGAAACTTTTTCCAGTTGAAAATCTGTTATTTTCATTAACCACACCATACTAGGTCCCCTCCTGTTTTTGCTCTACTAAATATCTTTGCCTAAAATAGCCGATCTGCAAGCTCACAACGTGTTGTGTTGTAATACGTTGTGAGCTTGTAGAGCTGCTATTTTCACCAGATGTTTGCACTCACTGAAGTTCACTTTTCCAGAAGGTGGCATACTCATTCCTTTCTTTCTTTAAAACAAATATATTTTCTTGACAAAATTACTTTTTTGATAATTTTTTGTGAATGTAATGTTCTCTTTTTCCGAAGACTAGCTGCTGTTCAGGTAATGGGGATCCGTTCCAAATAAATGTAAAATAAAAACAATAAATGTCATGTTTTGGGTCAGTTGAAACACACTTAGGTGTCGTGTGTTTCCGGTTCAAATCTGCTGTTGGGCCATCAAATGAAGCTATTAGAAACTGACCCAGAACAGGAAAACGGGAATGCCACCTTCTGGAAAAGGGAACTACCGTCATGCACAGAGCCAATATGGATGCTAGGGATCAAGTGGTTAACTATACTTTAAACTTCATTATTTTCCGTCTTTTGCTTCTCTTTACTCTTTCTCTCTCCCCCCGTCTCTGTCTCTCTGTCTTCCTTCCTCCTGAGGATAAAATGTCCCTGTTCCCTGGGCTCTCCCTCTTCGGTTCCCTTCTGCCCCACTCCCCCTTGTCTTCTCTTTCTCTGATTGACACTTTGCTTTCTCTCCCTTGCTCTCTGTCCCCTTTCTCAGATGGTGAGTTCCTTTCTGTCTGTCTGTCTGTCTGTCTGTCTACCTGTCACTGGCGGTCTTGTTTCAGTCATGATGAATCATGATACGGCAGTAGCCATGTCTCTCTCATAAAAGCCTCCCCTCATGTATTTATTTTTTGAATTATTTTTATTCCTTTTTTAGATAATTTTTTATATCTTTTCACCCCTTTTTCTACCAATGTAGTCATGCTGTCAATTTCCCAAGTAACCTTCTAGAGTAGTCCCTTGTCTCTGTTGACCTCTACTGGTTGGTCTAAGGGAGGTTGTAGGCCAGCAAGCGTTTCCTCCAATACACGTGATGCCGCCAGTCCGCTTCTCGTCACCTGACAGTAAGGAGATTCACAGGGAGGATGTAGCAGCGCGTGCAGAGCTATGCGCTACATCCTCCCAGTTCAGCTCCTCACTGAACAGGCGCCCTGACCAACCTGCAGGAGGCGCTATAGTGCAGCGACAGAGATCGCCCTCCCCACTCGGCTTATCACCCTCGGAACAGGAGGGACAGCGAGTGCATTTTCCGGCAGCGGCTGCTGCCGAGGCAGCTCCGCGGAGCTGCCGGCGGCGCCAGCTTTAGGAGTGTGCTGCGTTTGTGTAACGCAGTCCCCACCAAAATTATTTACGATTCTGTGCCTATCGGTACATAACTCGGACGGCGCTTAGTCGAATAGCAGACCATCGGCCGGTCGTCGCGGGCACTCGCGCCTGGAGACGCTCGGGCGCGACTCCTTGGCCTCAAGGTCTGCTGATTCGGCGCGCCTCCGTCATGGTCCAAAACTATACTTTATCGGCGGAAAAAATAAGTTGACTGCCGCTCCTCCACCGGCAGTTTCCGCGGCAGTTCCGCTGCTCCGCCGGCAGCTGACGCTCCACCGCCGGCAGTCACTGCCGGGAGCTGCCGCTCCTCCACCGGCAGTTCCGCGGAAGTTCCGCGGCTGTTGCCGCTGCCGGAGAATGCACTCGCTCCTTCTGCGGAACAGGGCCAATTGTGTTTGTTGTGACGCCCATGTATTCTGATCTGTTTTGACTAGTAACCAAGTTTTGCATTTTTTTTAAAATTTTAATTAAAAAGTTTATCCACAACAGAAACACACCTGCTTTTAAATTATCACCCACGCACACTCCAAACCCTGGCAGAAACACTTTTATGAGAACAATACATGTGTTCGCACTTCGCATGACCTGTTGTATGCTGGTAGAATGTCTGTGCGGTATGCATCATCAGATATCATACACTAGTCAAAGGGTGGGTGGGTGGGGGGGACTGTTGTGTGTGTCTGTACTTGCACGCGTGTGTGAGCCTGTGAGCGTGTGACAGTTAGCCATATCCATGTCCAGATCTGTTCCTTAAAGCGTATGACGTTATGCCATACTGTACATGCATCATTATGTGTGTTGATGGCAGTCTGCAAAGCAACTCCACTATTAAGCCGTTTATTAGTTCAGTTTGTTTCCTTAGTGGTTTTGACTTGGGTTTATTAAAACAGCCCACACAGCCTAGTCTCTCAAGACAGATTCATGGCTCCTGCAATTTCCAAATTCTTCCTCCTACCCGTCTGTAATTCAGAAGCTCTGAAAATGAATAGTAAATAAGACTGATATCCGGTCATTTACCCACTCCTGTGCAGTCACTTCAATCACCCCTACTGAAAAACTAATTAGTTGAAGCTGACGAGCAGGAGGGGGGGGGGGGTGATTGAAATATATAAGATATTTTGAAATACGTTTTCATGAATACTGCCGTGATTGATTGGTCAAATACCTCCTGGCCTTTTCTTGTGGAAGATATCTTCCTCTTCTCAAATGAACGGGCTGAATTACAGACTGGAGCATTCAGAGATCGTGGAAGAGATAGGCTGGCTTGAGAGACTACACACAGCCCAGGTACAATGACAGGTTCTTTTGCTATAATGAATTCATCCAAGATTAAGTGTAGGGGTTTTCCCGCAATATCTCTGGTGTTAGTTTATTATTTTTGACTGCTGTGATCAGCTGCACTTATGATTTAATTCACTTGTTATTTTCAAAAACACACTGAGTATTAGCTCACAAACAAATCCAGTGATTCAAAATGCATAATGCATTATTAATTTACAAGGGCCCACTACCTCCACATCGAGGTCATTACATGTAGTGTCACCTTTTTTTCTTTATTTTTTACCTACTGTAAATAGCATAGAACACAAAACAAGGCTAAGCCAAAACATCTGGAATACCTATTCATGTACAAGAGTATATATTCATGTAGTTTACTGTGAATTTCCAATTTATTTACTTTGGTTTTGTGTTTATTTGGCGGGGACAATACACATTAATGAACACTAAAACAGGATTTATGTATTACATACACATGATTAGACGTGTGACATGGTAGCTTATTCAGAAGAGCTGTTGGTGCCCTGTGACTGACTAGGATCGATCTTAAGGTGGTGATTCATCTTCGCTGATTTGCGATGTTAGAATCGATAGTTTTGTGGCCCAAATAAAATGTAATGAATTAAAATATAAGAACTGAGAACATGGAGCTTGATGGTACATTTTAGTAAATCCAGTAACATTTTGTGAATTCATTGCATTTTTAGGAATAATTCTGTATTGAAATTAATCGTATCACAATAATTGAATTGAATCAAATCGTGGCGAAATCGTACATTTACACCCCTACACGTGAACCCCTCGCCCAACGTACAACTGTTAGATGCAATGAAACTGTTGCTCTATGTCTGTCGCACTTCATCACTGCCTCCCTTCCCCTCAGCTGCTAAGACTCTGCAGATCTTCAACATTGAGATGAAGAGCAAGATGAAGGCTCATGCCATGACTGAGGAGGTCATGTTCTGGAAGTGGATCTCAGTCAACACAGTGGCCCTCGTCACCGACGCAGCCGTCTTTCACTGGAGCATGGAGGGAGACTCGCAACCCACCAAGGTGTTCGATCGGCACGCCAGTCTGGCGGGATGTCAGATCATCAACTACAGAACTGACGAGCAACAGAAGTGGCTACTGCTGATAGGGATCTCTGCGCAGGTATGAAAACGCACATGCACACTCACATGTGCATGGCAGCTGCAGTAGATGTTCACATTAGAGGGTAGACGGTCCAATTATCCACTGGTCCGTTTCCGTCCGGGTCCAATTTTTTGGACCTGTGCTACCCGCTAGTCAACATTTCTCCCTGTTCTATAAAAACAGAGTCTGCACACTGTTGTTAGTCCCCATTGTTTATTGCAGATCAACATTTTGATCCCCAAAGGATCTTCATCAGGATATGTTATACTGATGTTCTGTTTGTTCGGCACCCTGTTCACTGGAGTGGATGTGCATGCTCTACGTTCCCTTTCTATCCCTCTGTTTTATACTATACATTTTTCTCGTACATCTGTCCTGCAGCAAAACCGTGTGGTGGGAGCAATGCAGCTGTACTCTGTGGACAGAAAGGTGTCCCAGCCCATCGAGGGTCACGCTGCAGCCTTTGGGGAGTTTAAGGTGGAAGGCAACGGCAAACCTTCCACACTGTTTTGTTTTGCTGTGCGTTCTCAGGCCGGGGGCAAGGTGAGGGGGCTAGAGATGTCTGTTGACATTCTACCTGCATTCTAATTTGTCTCATTGTCTTTTGTTGTGTCAATGTCGGTGAAGTATCTGTAAATATATGATGTTCTTTGATGTTTTTCAAAAGAGAATTCCCTGACTATCACCACAGATTCTAATGAAAGTTCAACAGTCCCCAAGTTCCCTAACGTTTTCAACCAAAAATGTACTATATACAGTATTATAACCTTTTTTATAGTGTGTATTGCTGCTACCTTTCAGACTCAATTTGTCCTTGTTGTGGTTGTCCTGCCTTGGCTGTGTATGTTCATGTGTATGAATTCTTCCTTTTCCACTCAGTTGCATATCATTGAGGTGGGTCAGCCAGCTGCAGGAAACCAGCCATTCACTAAGAAAGCAGTGGATGTGTTCTTCCCTCCAGAGGCCCAGACAGACTTTCCTGTAGCCATGCAGGTAAGGAAGGACCCTCTAGAATTCCTACTTGAATATTGGTTCAATTGACATTTTGCTCCAATTATCTCTCCAATCTTTCTCAGATTGGTACGAAGCACGGTGTCATATACTTGATTACAAAGTATGGCTACATCCACCTGTATGACCTGGAATCTGGAGTGTGCATCTATATGAACAGGATCAGTGCAGAGACTATCTTTGTAACCGCCCCCCATGAACCCACCTCTGGAATAATTGGAGTCAACAAGAAGGGACAGGTGAGAAGCTAGACAGAAGAATACATTGGTGGTGAGAGCCAGTGTTTAAAATACAGGAACATTTGTCTTGCTATTCCATTCATGGCAAAACTGGAATTTGGACAGTTCAAGTGGCAATTAATGTTACTTGAGTGTGTGTATAATGTATATCACTTTCTAGGTGTTGTCAGTGTGTGTGGAAGAGGAGAATATTGTCAAATATGCCACCGATGTCCTGCAAAACCCAGACCTGGGCTTGAGGATGGCTGTGCGATCAAACCTGGCTGGGGCTGAGGAGTTGTTTGCCAGGAAGTTCAACACCCTGTTTGCCCAAGGATCTTACTCAGAGGCTGCTAAGGTTGCTGCCTCGGCACCCAAGGTATGGTGTCCCACATCCCTCCATTCCTCTGAATACTCTGTAATGCTATGAGCCGTTCTAAACATGAAACATTTAACTAATACCCCCTGAACCCTATATACTTCGTTGGCCGGGCTATACCTGATCCCCTCCTCTTTCGAATACACCTCTATGACTGACTCGAGATGAATACTGTAGTTGTTGAAATAGTGCCAGCCATCAAGGATGGCACTAGATAATCAATCACGCAAATTTTAAGGACTATGAAATGTCTTTATATTCCTGGCAGTAAAGTGTTACTGTGAGAATGTGTTTTGTAGTTATTTGGTTATTTTATAGTGTTTTCTCAATGAAGTCGCACCAGCAAGTATTGTAGCTCTATTGTTTGTTACCGGGAGCTATTGAACAGGTAGCTCTTCCTGGAAATCGAGAGGGCGTGGACTGACAAAGTCGTAGGTGGACGATCTCATTGTGTACACTAGGAGCGGTGTTCAGGATGCTACAGTTGAATGCTGTCCCCCTACATTAAATTCCTCCCTTCTCTCTGCTTCAATCGTCCCTGCAGGGCATCCTGCGTACGGCGGAGACCATTCGTAAGTTCCAGAGTGTTCCCGCCCAGCCTGGCCAGGCCTCTCCTCTGCTGCAGTACTTTGGCATCCTATTGGATCAGGGCCAGCTAAACAAGTTTGAGTCTCTGGAGCTGTGCCGGCCCGTCCTACAGCAGGGACGCAAGCAGCTGCTGGAGAAGTGGCTGAAGGAGGACAAGGTAGGACCGGAGTGGTGGGTAAAACAACAGTGGGGCGGGCGCTGATGGCCTTGTGGTTAAGGCGCATAACCACATACAGGCTCTAATGCAACAGCGAGTGGCGGGTTCGATTCCGGATCCCGTCTCTCTATCTCCCTATTTCCTGTCGCACTCGACTGTTCAAATAAAGGCGGAAAATCCCCCCAAAAATATCTTAAACAAAACAACAACAGTGGGGCACCGCATGATTCTCAGGAAGGGCTGAACATATAGAATTGTCAGCATGTTAGTGATTGTTATGGAAAAGATTCTGTGATAATATTGCTTTTTTCCCCCCATGACTTGCAGTAACACATGTTGTGATTATTTTATATATTTCTTAAAGATATTTTGAGGGGAATTTCTGCTTTTATTGATATTACAGTGTAGAGAGACAGGAAATGGGGAGGAAGAGAGTCGGGGAGTGACATGCAGCAAAGGTCTGCTTGGGCTGGGGAATCGAACCTGGGACTCACTGTCAGTCATCAAAGGCTATGTGGTATAGCCACTTGGCTATTGGCAATCCATGTTATGTGTTATTACATTGTTATAGCATAATAATAATGGTATTGATCCTCAGTCCTTGGGGTTGGTTGATGTAATGGTGACCGTGACGTAACATTCAGTGTAACAAATATTACTGTGGATGTGCCACAAATGTAGACCTGAAAAAAACACTATTTATGGACTAAACATCAGCATTCAATATCATCACGTGTTCCATATCCCTACACTTCTGCAATTGCACTAGTCAGTAATATGCCTTCTTGTTACTGTTACTGAAATAATTTATATATATCCTTTTGTATTTATTTTACTAACATACAGTATATCTTCTCATATAGCAGAACTGGAAGAATATCACACTGCACCATCTCCAAACCTTGTTACCTTGTTTAAATCTTGCTATTGTGCAGTATAATCTCTCTGTACTCTGCTTGACTGAGTACATGTGATTGTGTCTCTGTGGTAGCTGGAGTGTTCAGAGGAGCTAGGGGACTTGGTCAAAGCTTCAGACCCAACCCTGGCCCTTAGTGTTTATCTCAGAGCCAACGTCCCCAACAAGGTCATCCAGTGCTTTGCTGAGACCGGCCAGTTCCAGAAGATTGTCCTCTATGCCAAAAAGGTAATAAAAACTGCTCTCAGCACTTCCCGTTTTGGTGTTTTCCCATTTGCCTGGTTATTAGCATTGATGGAAGACTATTGGTTCAGCTTTACTCGGTGCATGTTGTCCATTTAACAGCGTGGTGTTTATATGGTTTGCTGCAGGTGGGCTACACTCCAGACTGGGTGTTTTTGTTGAGGAACGTGATGCGGGTCAGTCCAGAGCAAGGTCTACAATTTGCCCAAATGCTGGTCCAGGATGAGGAACCTCTGGCCAACATCAACCAGGTAAACACACGCACGCGCGCACGCACACACACACACACACACACACACACACACACACACACACACACACACACACAAACCAGGTAACCACACACACTCCTTGACATGAAATGCTACCCCTTCACGTACCCTCCTTTCAAAGCGCACACACTTCACGGTTCCCCAGAGTGGGAGCCGTCCTCTGTGTTATTCCAGATGTGCCAGCGATGCCTGTAATTCACTGACTTGGCGACTGCCTCCCCCTCTTTAAAGCCACACCACGTCTCTGTGCTCAGTCTTGATCTTAACCAGGAAACCTGACCTGATGCTGTCCTAAGCAGCGCACTGGCTTCTCTCAGCTGTGGCCTTTTTATAGTTTATAGTCATTAAAACCAAGAGCACTGCAACATCTGGGTACCAGGCCTCTGATTCCTAACCACTTGAACCCTAGCATCCCTATTCTGGGGCTAACATTCAGCGAAAATGGCAGAAATGCAAGTTTACAATGAGTCGCGATGCGCTGCGTTTTGAGCTTGTAGATCGTCAACTTTCGGCAAAGATATTTAGTGTGGACTGAAAATGGAATGGGGCCTAGTCTAGAGCCTTTGGGAATCCGGTCTACTAAGTATAGGGTTTAAGTGGCTAAAAGTGTGTGAATAGAAGCCTTTATAGAGGCAAATAAACTGACTGGATAGGGCTCATAAAACATTTGGAATTGAACCATTTAATCAAGATTTCTCCTGGTTATGTCTCTCTCTCTTTGCCGTACCTGGTAGATAGTGGATGTTTTCATGGAGGGAAACCTTATCCAGCAGTGCACTTCCTTCCTGTTGGATGCTCTGAAGAACAACCGGCCAGCAGAGGGACACCTGCAGACACGCTTACTTGAGATGAACCTCATACATGCCCCTCAGGTATGCTCGACATTCTCTCAATAATGTCTTGCCTCAACGCTAACAATTGGCTACAACTGCTCTGATCGTGTGTGTGTGTGTGTGTGTGTGTCTAGGTAGCGGATGCGATTCTGGGGAACCAGATGTTCACCCACTACGACCGTCCCCACATTGCTCAGCTGTGTGAGAAGGCTGGTCTGCTACAGAGAGCTCTAGAACACTACACTGACCTGTATGATATAAAACGAGCTGTGGTGCACACGCATCTGCTCAACCCTGAGGTATGCTACTGTGTTTGTGTTCAATGCAAGTCATTTCTTAACTCTTATAAATAGGGATGGGTATTGGCAAGAACCTCACGATACGACACGTATCACGATACGATTATATCACGATATATTGCGATATCACGATATATTGCGATGCGATACATATTGCAATATATTGCGATACGATACATATTGCGATATATACATATATCACGACCACATATTGTGTATATATATATATATGTTACAGGGAAATTGGCATTCCAGGGAAATTGAAAAAGGAGCGCTCGTTTTCACCACCCCCCCAGGCAATTCTGTAGAACCAACACTAGAGGGCCATGCAAGCCACACTACGTGCATAGACGTGCATAGACATGAACGAAAGCCAGGTCCGCCTCGCATCAAAGCCCCGCCTCGCGCCTTCTCCTCCTCCTCCTCTCGCCACCTCGCATCAAAGCCCCTCCTCCTCCTCCCCCTCCTCGCGAGGAGGAGCGCCTCGCGTAAAAAACCCTGTCTCGAAAAGCCCCGCCTCGCGCGGAAGCCCCGCGCCTAAAAACGAGCGCTCCTTTTTCAATTTCCCTGGAATGCCAATTTCCCTGTGACATATACACTACATATTGAGTAGGGGTGTCGGAAAAAATCGATTCGAATACGAATCGCGATTCTACTGTTGGACGATTCAGAATCGATTCTCATTTTTAAAAAATCGATAAAAAAAAAAAAAAAAAAAAAACTTTTTTTTTTTTTATGATCTTGGATTTACCTTTGTGTGTTTACATTATTATCAGTTGATAAAACCTTTACAATTATAAAAGCTACATAAATGAATCAAGAATCGTTTTGAATCGAGAATCGTTTGTTTTGAAAAAATCGATAAAAATCGGAATCGTGACCCCAAGAATCGGAATCGAATCGATTTGTGAGATAGCAGACGATTCACAGCCCTAATATTGAGTAGCTGCAGATCAGTGATAGGTTCTTAGAATGATAATAATGCCCATCCCTACTTATAAAGAATGACATTTTTGTTAAATGATCTCTCTGTCTCAATGTTGCTCTGTTTCTGCCTTTCTCTCTCGTCTTCTTCCTTTCTCTTTTCACATATTTATTTTATTCATTTATACCTCCCTCCAGTGGCTGGTGAACTTCTTTGGCTCTCTGTCAGTAGAAGACTCGGTGGAGTGCCTCAGGGCCATGCTGGCGGCTAATATAAGGCAGAACTTGCAGCTTTCTGTCCAGGTTGCATCGAAATATCACGAGCAGCTGGGCACACAGACACTGGTGGAGCTATTTGAGTCCTTCAAGAGTTACGAAGGTAGGCACTGCCTAAATCTAAGGGGAAAAAAAGACAGACGATTGCGGTTTGTCTAAGCCTTAGGGCTATAGTCATAATTATATTTTCAACCGGGTCATGGGGTGATGTTCATTCTTACAGTGAGTGTTTTAAAACGACTTGTCTCACTCTTTGCAGACTGCATATGATAATGCAAGATGTAACTGATGTCAATTTCCCCATGACTTTCTCCTTTCTGTTCAAGGCTTGTTTTACTTCCTGGGGTCGATTGTGAACTTTAGCCAGGAAGCTGACGTTCACTTTAAATACATCCAGGCAGCTTGTAAGACAGGCCAGATCAAAGAGGTGGAAAGAATCTGCAGAGAGAGCAACTGCTACGAGCCAGAGAAGGTCAAAAACTTCCTTAAGGTAAGAAGTTCCTTTGCAACAACGTACTGTAGTCATTATTCATAGTGATAGTCCAAAATATGTGTGTCACAGAAAGCTAGTATGAATGATGCCACATACAATGTGGCCATTAATCGAATAATGGCTAACATCTTATGTGTTTGTCATCCAACCAGGAAGCAAAGCTCACAGACCAGCTCCCTCTCATCATTGTGTGTGATAGATTTGATTTTGTCCACGACCTGGTCCTCTACCTCTACCGCAACAGTCTGCAGAAATACATTGAAATCTACGTACAGAAAGTAAGATCAGAACCACTCCTTGTATTTACTGTTCGACTGCTTTATTTTTTACACAACGGTTTGTTTTGTCTTGTTTTTACCAGCTTGTGGAGCAAGCTGGTCTATATTCAGTCGCTGCACTAGTAGTGACTTTTTCATGACTTTCTCCTCATTGGCTGTCCTTTAAGGCCAATGGGGAGTCCACAATGCCTTCCCATACTCTGAACGGGTATAAGAGCTCCGGTCACAGAATTTGATGTGTTGTCACTGACTGAGTGACTGAATCAGTCAGTGCAACAACTCTCAAGCTATGGGATCACAACTGCCGGCGCTACATAAAGAGGGAATGTGCATCAGACGGTTCAATAATCTAAACATGTTTTATTTGATTGATGAATGGCCCAAACAACACAGTTTATGTTATGTTTACAGTTAGATGTTGGATTGTTTGTGCCCGTAAGAGTGCATGAATAAATCCACTAGTGAGCTTTAGATGTGAAAGGCACCTTAATTTAACTCTGGAGTTTAATATGCGGTATGTACTGTATATTTTTAGTAATGTTTAGTAAGATGCAAGAGTCATGACAGTACTTTTCAAGGGTTTTAGCTTGGCACAAGCTGGTATAATATGACTGTCATTCTTTTTTTTCTCCCCTCATTTAATTTGGGGATTTGAACTGCCTGTTTCCAGGTGAACCCCAGTCGTCTGCCGGTGGTTATAGGTGGTCTGTTGGACGTGGACTGCGCCGAGGACGTCATTAAGAACCTGATCATGGTTGTCCGAGGACAGTTCTCCACTGATGAGCTTGTGGCAGAGGTGGAGAAGAGGAACAGGTGATGAACGACGACGAGCCAATCGCTTTTTCCTGGTCCTGATGTAACAACCTAAAAACGATATAATACAATAATAATTGAATTATAAAAATGTTCTCTTAGGTTAAAACTCTTGCTGCCGTGGCTGGAGTCCCGCATCCATGAAGGCTGCGAGGAGCCCGCCACCCACAATGCCCTGGCAAAGATCTACATCGACAGCAACAACACCCCCGAGCGCTTCCTGAAGGAGAACCCGTTCTACGACAGCGCTGTCGTGGGACGCTACTGCGAGAAGAGAGACCCCCACCTGGCCTGCGTTGCCTATGAGAGGGGCCAGTGTGACCTGGACCTGATCAAGGTGCGTGGCTGAAGTCCTGTGTTTTGATCAGTGGTTCTCAAATGTTTTCGTGTCAAGGACCCCCAAATTTATATGCATTTGGCCGCGGACCCCCATCTGAAAGGATTTTGTGCCAGGGATCCCCAGAATAGAAGATGTGTGTTTGAAAATTATCCAAAATGTTCCAAACATTATTGAGATTTTTCTAAATAAATAAAAAATAGCAGATGTACAAGCTTGCAGCGCGCTGTGAGCTTGTATATCTGCTATTCTTTTTATAGCCAACGTATAAAATATGGATAAAGTGGTGAAATGATTGTGATGCTGTATTAACAAATTTAGCTGGGGACCCGCTGGGGCCCCCCACTTTGAGAACCACTGGTTTAGATTATCTGACATTATAACAAGATCTTAATTTTCATGCACTGTATACATAACTGAGGCCATTCCTGGGAACCATCAAGTAGTGGTGTGTTTATTTCTGCTGTAGGTGTGCAATGAGAACTCGCTGTTCAAGAGCGAAGCTCGGTACCTGGTGCGACGGAAAGATCCAGAGCTATGGGCAAACGTTCTGGAAGAGAACAACCCCTTCAGAAGACAGCTCATTGATCAGGTCTGTTTTTCTCTGTTCATTTAAGTGTCGTCACTTTAAAAAACATTACAGGACAGAATGGAGGAAACACAGAAATGCAAGAACACAAAGAAACAAGGAAAAAAGTTACAAGTACACAGGTCTGCTATGGCACACACAGTATAACAATCCAGCACTGCTGCTGTGGGCTAGGCATTCTGTTCTGCCATGTGGAGAGAAGCCAAATGGGAGATGGGATGGAGATGGGATGAGTGGGTGAATATACAGTATTGAAATTCCCCAGGAGATGCAGACAGGATACCAAATAGGTTCTTCCCCCTGGGGGCTCTTGACTATCTTTCCTCTGTTCTATCTCAGGTGGTGCAGACAGCCCTGAATGAAACCCAGGACCCAGAGGAGGTGTCTGTGACAGTCAAGGCCTTCATGACCGCAGACCTGCCCAATGAGCTCATTGAGCTGCTGGAGAAGATTGTACTGGACAACTCTGTCTTCAGCGAGCACAGGTGCAGTAGAAGTAGTACTGCAATAGACCACTGGAGTGATGGAATTATGTATTCCTGTTTGTGGTACAGTCTTCATTGTTTTTATTTATCTTTTATCCATTTAGAAACCTCCAGAACTTGCTGATTTTGACAGCCATCAAAGCAGACCGCACTCGTGTGATGGAATACATAAACAGACTAGATAACTACGATGCCCCAGACATCGCGAACATCGCCATCAGCAATGAGCTCTTTGAGGAAGCCTTTGCCATTTTCAAGAAGTTCGACGTCAACACCTCGGCCATACAGGTAGTGGAAGTGGAAGCTTCTTTCACCATTTAACTGAACGTGACAAGTTTCTAGCCTTTTACTATCTCGTGGACATAGCATTTCTCAAAGACTGCAATTTCTCACTGGTTAAAAGAACATGTGACACCAGTGTTACCGGTAACACTTGACATTACATAATGTCTTCCTCTCCTGGTGGAGAGAGGTAATTGCAACAATGTCTGAAATACATACTAGTCCATAACCTGGAATATGAGCTCCCACAACACATTCGCAACTACAGATCCCATAGCCCCACTAAGGAGATAAATGCATGAGAAGTGCCAATTGTATAAATGCCCCCGAACACAGATTCGTTGTTATGTCACTATCATGCCGAGCGCTACTGTGGGTTCTTGCAGACAGACACAATTGATTAGACAGTTTTGTAATTAAGCACTCCTGCGCTTTATTGTCCACACACACCCTTGTTGGGTCTGCTGCTCCCATGCGTTTAAATCAAAGTCTGTGCCATTGAGCCATTTCACTCTCTCTCTCTCTCTGCTGGTTTTCTCTTTGGCATTGTGTGACTGTGTATAGCTACTCCCATGAGTGTGAGTCACTTCCCCCATTACCACCCACCATCTGACACGGCTATGAGACCGCGACTGCAACAAAATCAGCTTATATGTGGGAAAAGTTCAAAAACAAACGGCTTCCTCACTAGCTGTACTGTATATGGCAATGGTGAGGGCCCATATGGAGTTTCAGATCGATTGGACAGCCCACTGAGGGGAGAAATGGATGAGGACAGACAAAAGGACATAGTTTTGTTCATTCTATATACTAAGAAAAGGTGGTGGCACATCTAGTATCCAAGTAACTAATCCAGTGTCGTTTCCAGCAATCCAGCAGTGTAAATATCATTAGCAACAGCTTGGCTTTTACGTTTGGCATTGAGACAAAATCCTCTGACATAGTCTTGTCTAACCCTAACCACTCAAAGCCCTATTTCAAAAATAGCATAAATAGCAGATCTACAAGCTCGCAATGCATTGTGATGTGACGTTTTGTGATCTTGTAGATCTGCTATTTTCACTTAAAAAGAGAAAAATCTTTGGAAATTGGCACAAAGTCACCTCCAGAGCCTTCATTCTCTCCCATCTCTTCTCATGTGATAAGTGAAATCTGACTCCCCTACTCTGTGCTGCAACTCTGGTGTGCTCGCAGACGGAGCAGACACTTTCAATCATCCTACTATGTATTGATAACATTCATTATAACATGCCTAGCATTTGACAATATTAGAGAATTGTATTTGAACATGAGTGCTGCATCTTCTGATGGGTTTAATTTCCATTTGAAAAAAATGATGGTGGGGTGGTGGGGCAAGTAATGTAAACGTGTATGCCCGAACACCGGTAACTGTGGCAACCATAGTGCTTATTAGAGATTTATATTCTGGATTCCCTACCCACTAGGTTCTGATAGAGCACATAAGCAACTTGGACCGAGCCTATGAGTTTGCCGAGCGCTGCAATGAGCCCGCTGTGTGGAGCCAGCTGGCTAGGGCTCAGCTGCAACGGGACCTCGTCAAGGAGGCCATCGACTCGTACATCAAGGCCGACGACCCCTCCGCATACATGGAGGTGGTCAATGCTGCCAGCAAGAACAGTAAGGCCGCGCACTGCAGTGTTTGTACGGTGTTTTTGTACTGTGTTTGTATGTTTGTGCACACTTCAGTTTTTTCACCTTTCTCTTCTTATTCCTGCAGACAACTGGGAAGATTTGGTGAAGTTCCTACAGATGGCTCGGAAGAAAGCCAGGGAGTCGTACGTGGAGACTGAGCTGATCTTTGCCTTGGCGAAAACAAACCGCTTGGCTGAGCTGGAGGAGTTTATCAGCGGGCCCAACAATGCTCACATACAGCAGGTAGAGTTTCTCTTGTGGATTATGCGCTTTGAAAATGGGCACATTTCACTTCACCTGAATGCTGAACACTCAACCAACAAGCACGTACATACTATCTCTTAATTAATCTCTCTCTCTCTCTCTCTTTCTCCAGGTGGGCGATAGGTGTTATGAGGAGGGAATGTATGATGCAGCCAAGCTCCTGTATAACAACGTGTCCAACTTTGCCCGCCTGGCGTCCACGCTGGTCCACCTGGGAGAGTACCAAGCAGCGGTTGACAGTGCTAGGAAAGCTAACAGCACGCGGACATGGAAGGAGGTATCTGTCACACACAAGAACCAAATATGACCTGTTAATCTTGTATTATTTTATAAATATATATAGTATAGTCTGTAAATAATAAGAGTGGTGGCAACAACAACTTATTTTGGAAATAAAAACACAGTTTTAGCCTTTTTCACCAGGTACAGCACATGTGGCTTAAAAGTGAGGGGGCAATCAATCAAAATACCCAGATATTTATTTGTTAACAACCTCTATTTCACTTCCCTCACGAGTGACCACCGAAGGGATATTTTGTGGCCTATTCTTAGAGCTGGTCTTGTCTGCATTAAGAACTAGTTTCAGCTGAAATGGGATATTTTGAACAACAATAAAAGCCTTTTGCAAGTAGTTATTTACATCACCTTTGCTATTTTCATCATGGAGTATGTTTGTATTTTCTTAAAGGCAGGCCTATTTATATTTCGCCATTAATAGGCGAGATGTGGTCAAGTGTGAGCTACAGGTTGGCTCATGCTACTAGCAGCTGTGCCCAACAGGAGAGCTCACAGGCGGGTAGGAGAAGTGCATACACTCAATATCCAAATTCCAATATCCCAACTGCCACACTCGCGCACTCCACTTGCGCATTAGTCCCGCCTCCAAATGAGGAGGAGAGTATATGCGAGTCTGGAGGAATCAAGCCAGCTGGACTGACAGACACTTTCCAATTCCTCACTCCTGCCTGCTCACTCACTCACTACCGCTGCATTTCATGATGTAGCCTATTAGATGCTGTACTTCTCATAGGCCCATATGAGCTGTTTGACATGCATTCTCGCACAACAAACAGCATGATTGTATAAATAAAAATCAACCCATTTTTGAATTTGTTGCTTACATAGCTTAGATCACTGTTATTCAGAATGATATATACTGTATATATAAATGCACTTCAATATCTCATCAGTTTAATCAAATGGGACACTTTCACTCTCAAACAGTTCCAAGTCATGGGATTCCCTCCCATATCATCATAGACGGTCCATCCAATATTAGAACAAATAGGCAGACGACAATTCCGGCAAGAGGACGAGAACAGGCTGAAACCTACTCTTGATGTATACTCGCTGATTGGCGCTCCAAGCGGCTTGGAGAGCCCACACGGCTCCTCCACTCGGCTCCTCCAAAAAGCTAATTACCAAGTGGGACAACTTTTTCCCGGTTAAGCTGGAGGACCGAGTGTGTGTGTGAGCGACTGAGCAGAGATTTTGGGAATTGGAATTTGACTATTGTTCATCTCTGGTGGTTCTAATGGCCGAACACATCTGTCCTCTGATTGGCTGTCGCTTGACTCTGTCGCTGCTGATTTACCTAAACCTTTTCTTGTTGCCAGTCGTATAGCCGCCTACAGTATTGGACAGTTTGATTCGTCAGAACTTCTATAACGGAATTTTGATGGCTCATGGGAGTTTGTAACCTGTTCACTATGCTATTATTTATCCGCCCCTTTTTTAGACTTTATGACTTGGAGACTTGTACAAGGTGCTAAGTAACTACTTACTGACTTCCTCCCTGCCTGTGTCTGTAAGGTGTGCTTTGCGTGTGTGGACGGTGAGGAGTTTCGCCTGGCTCAAATCTGTGGGCTCCACATAGTGATCCATGCCGACGAACTGGAGGACCTGATCAGCTACTACCAGGACCGGGGCTACTATGAGGAGCTCATCGCCCTGCTGGAGGCGGCTCTGGGCTTGGAGAGGGCTCACATGGGCATGTTCACTGAGCTGGCCATCCTCTATTCCAAGTTCAAACCCCAGAAGATGAGGGAGCACCTGGAACTCTTCTGGTCTAGAGTCAACATCCCTAAGGTACTGCGTGTGTGTGTGTTTGCATGCATATGTTGTGTTGTTACCATGTGTGTTTGCATCTCAAAACTTCTGTTACACTACCAAGTATCACAAATCCCATGAGGAACTGTACACTTAAAAAGTGTGTGTGTGTGTGTGTGTGTGTGTGTGTGTGTGTTTCGGCCAAGAGCCTTTCTAACTCGGTTGTGTTGTTGCCTGTGTACGTGTGAATAATGCATATGATCTAAGCCTGTATGTGTCCTCTGCATGTGAAGACGAATGCACTGATACTTTGCTATGGTGTCGCTCTGGTTCACCAATCAGGTGCTCCGTGCAGCAGAGCAGTCTCACTTGTGGGCGGAGCTGGTTTTCCTCTATGACAAATACGAGGAGTTCGACAATGCCATCATCACCATGATGTCACATCCCGCAGATGCATGGAAGGAGGGACAGTTCAAAGACATTATCACCAAGGTAATGTATATGTGCATGATATCATAGGATATACACCAACTCCATTTTTTTCCTTATTTATACTCCAAACCTTGCTACACTCACCATTCTCTCTCTGTTAGGTTGCCAATGTAGAATTGTACTACAAAGCCCTTTTTTTCTACTTGGACTACCAACCCCTGCTGCTGAACGACCTGCTGATCATACTGTCGCCGCGGTTAGACCATAGCAGAGCTGTCAACTTTTTCAGCAAGGTAATCGATCTGTAGGAAATCCCCACTTTTTCGAAACGCTGTTCTTAAGTGTCTTTTATTTTTGTGCAGTCGGTATGCAAGACAAAGCGAGGTGACATACAGGCTATGCTTTGTTTGCCCAGGTCAACCAGCTGAAGTTGGTGAAGCCTTATCTGAGGTCTGTCCAGAGTCACAACAATAAGGGAGTGAACGAAGCCCTCAACAACCTGCTGACAGAGGAGGAGGATTACCAGGTGTGTATGTTAGTTAGACTTTCACTCCTCATATATATATATATATATATATATATCACAATTTACACTGGTACATATTGAAGCTGAGTTGCTCAGATTTATTTACTTGTTATAATATCGGGTGATGTGTGTTCCAGAGGTCCTATGTCTAGCACAGCACTGATTACCTGTGGCCACTAGAGGGAGCTAGACACATCTAATGGAACTTAGGTTCCCTGGTCATGTTTGGGATGAGACACACAATCTCCCTGTCTTCATGTGTGCATGTGCTTGTATGTTTGCATCATTCACAGGGACTGAGAGCGTCCATTGACGCATATGACAGCTTTGACACCATCAGCCTAGCGCAGAGGTTAGAGAAGCACGAGTTGATTGAGTTCCGACGCATCGCCGCCTACTTATACAAGGGCAACAACCGCTGGAGACAGAGCGTGGAGCTCTGCAAGAAGGATAAACTCTACAAGGTACAAATCCGGCCTTGACCGACAATAACACAGACAATATCACTTCTGCTTGGTCATTTACCTCCTGTAGATGGCACTGTTCATCTTCATCAAAACATCGACCAGCTCATAGTAATGCCCTTCACCAGTTGCTCATCTTGCCAGTTAGATGCACTACTTTTAAACAATATCTATAACCAATCAAGCAACTTAAAACTCAAATGTATTTGTATAGTGCTTAAACACTGTAACAGTGTTTAAGCACTATGCAAATACAGTCTCAAAGGGCTTTACAGACCCGCCCTCTTTTTCCCTTTCTCCTAATTTAGTCGCTATGCCAATTCCCTCATCGCTGTCGCTGCTGACCCCTACTGTTTGGTCTTGGGGACGTGTAGACAAAGTATCTCCTGATACACATAAAGTTGTGAGCCGTTTCTTTGCACCTGGCAGTGAGGAGTTTCACCGGGAGGGCATAACGCAATGGGAGGAACACGCTGGCCTTCTCAGTTTCACTCTCCCCGACCAACATGTAGGAGTCGCTAATGCAGCAAACAGAGATTCTCTTGACAGGAATAGAAAAGGAAGACACCCCGAGAAGAATCAGAAAAGAGGGGAACCCCTTCCAGGGTGGACCGGTGTGCAATACTGTACGTGCCGATTCAGTTGATTGTATATTTGTATCTGTCTCCCAGGATGCCATGCTGTATGCTGCAGAATCCAAGGATGCAGAGCTGGCAGAGACTCTGCTGCAGTGGTTCCTGGAGGAGGACAGGAAGGAGTGCTTTGCTGCCTGCCTGTTTGCCTCCTATGACCTGCTCCATCCGGATGTGGTGCTGGAGCTGGCCTGGAGGCACAACATCATGGACTTCGCCATGCCATACTTCATCCAGGTTATGAGAGAGTACCTCACCAAGGTTAGCGCTTCAGTGCCAAAACAAGACACTTCTGTTTTGTCTTAGTTCATTCAGAGCAAATTCATAGCCGGTTTAGTCTCACTGATAGTTTTTTATTTATTTGATTGCTTAAAGCAAAATTGTAATCTTCAGATTCCTTTTAAGCTTATTGTACTTGAAGAGGAAAGGCACTAATTAGAATAAACTTTGATTGCTTTTTCTTTGTGACTATATTCGTCTGTTCTTCTCAGATGATTGGTTTGCTGTAGATATTCTACAGGTGAGAGGACAGTTTTCTCACTCTCTCTCTCTCTGTATGTATTGAAAAACGGTACATTTTAATAATTAAACATGTTGTGTGCCGTATGATGAGGTCTAGCTTAGCCTGAAGAGAAAGCTCTCCTTAGTGATGTTCAGAAGCATTACCCCATGCCTCCTCCCAAAATGAGGCCTTCATGACTTCCTGTGCTGTTTCACCTGTAGACATGTGAGATGACAAGGGCATCTCTGTGGGTTCTTTTCCAGGTTGATGCGTTTGCAGAGAAGGTGACGGTCTCTGGCCCTATTTTTTATTTCTCTTTTGTGTTCCGTCTGGTTCTGTTGTAACTTATCCCTTAGGTTTCTGATGTAGGAACCTAGCATGGACTGTAGACTTGAATATGCCCTAACGTTAGCTGAGGGGCTAGTTCCAGTCCCGGAGAGCTGTAGCATGTACAAGCCTTTGTTCTGGACCAACACAGCAGATTTTGGGATGAAGTCATGCGTGTGTTTGAGTAAAGCAGTGTTCCAATTATCCTGAGGTGGGGGTGTGCGTCACATAATTCTTCTTGGGGTTGGGTTCACTACATTTACTATTTGAAATTATGATGTAACTACTTGGAATTAAAAGCCTTTTGACAGATGAGGCAACCATGCTTGGCTAAAAAGAAAAAGTGAAGAATAGATTCATTAAAATTTAAGCAGACAATTAATTCTGTGATGGAATACATAAGCCACCTGTTAATGGATTTTTTTTTGCAACAAGAAGATGCATGCTGCAGATGTGAGAGTTACTGATGCACTTGAAATAGCTCACTAGTGTGTGCTAGGCAGCAAAGTTATAGTTATTACTGGCATAATGTATATGTACATTGTAGGCTCCTAGCCTCTGTTGCAGCTAAGCTTACCAATTTCAGCATTTATTTATCACATGAAGTGAAATGCAGTCAAGCCGTGGGCTTTTGCAGGGTCCTCCAAGTATTACATTTAAAATGTGTCCACTGAGGGCTGCAGTCTGAAATACATGAGCAAATGTGAAGGCCTGAGTCCCTGTGAGACCCCCCCCCACCCCACTCCCAACCCCAATATGAACACTGTACATGACCAGAACTAAAGCCTGTGTGCTGTGCATATCCTCTGGACCAGGAGTAGCCCGTACCAACCTAACAGAACACCCTTTTCTCCTCTAACCCCTCAGTCTTGGGGCTGCATCTTAGTGTTTGATTGGCATTGTTTTGGTCCTCTCCTTGACCCCTTCTCCAAGATCTGCTCTGATCCAGGATCTCCAGATAGATGGGATTTTGAAGAAACCCAGTGGTAGACCGTTTCTACCTGTCTAGTGTTCTCAGAGCAGTGGGGTGAAGTGTGCAAGGAGAGGGAGCCACTGTGGACTTCTTGGATGCATCCCCAGGTTGCTCATTCCAGGTTAACACGATAGGCAGTGTAAAATGGCTGTCCAATAAATCCATATAGGCCCCCTACTACTTCCTTCAAGGGCTGCAGGGTCCTTGCATTTTCTCTCCCCCCGTTGATCTTCTATCAATGTATTTCAGTTGCGTATATCCATTGAATTTATTTTTTCCACAGGCCAGCCGCCTTGTTCCATATTGTAAATCTTTGGTGAAACTGCTAGGGTCCAAACTTGTCACTGCAGCCCTTGAAGAATATCCTACTGACAACCTGTTTTACTACTTCTAGTTTAACACTAAGCAAGAGACAGCACCACTAACATGTAGGAGCTGTTTTAAAACCAAGACCCCCCGTCGGCTGGCAGCTTAATAGGCAACGTTTCCCAATGACATGTTTTACATACTATTTAGAATAGGATAGAAAATTTGCATTAAACTACACCTGATACTTATTTTAGGAATCCTTGCCATTTGCCTCCTGCATTAATGTACAGAAAACCTGCCAAAATAGCATCTATTTATTTGTCAGGCGTTTACACAAACCGGTTTGATATATATTTTTTATGTTGAAATCGATTCTTGACAGAAACATTACACTAGAAAAATGTGTTAATTCAGTTGAACCATTTTTCAAGTAACCAAATTTGACTTGCATCAGAAACCTTGCTAACTTTTATTTAGTCCTCTGTGTTGCTATTCACACTATTGATGCACCATGCCTGAAAATCCCTTTGCACTTAAGTCAGCTACCTGAAAAACCCTCACTCCGGCTATGTTCCTTCAAATGCATCACGCAAATTTCAGAGCAACAAGAGTTGGTGAATTTGTAGCTTGCTTTTAACCCAGCGATCTTTACTCTCAATGGAACTTTAAGGGGGCTTGCTCATAGCCATGTAATGGAAGCATGTGTAAGTTATGACTGTTGGGTTATTGATATGGGATTGTGATTGTGAGTGGCTGAATATGTAGCATCAGCCTACATGCATGTACTAAGCTTATCCTTCACTGAGAACACAATGACATGCTATTTTAATGTAGCCCCCCCCCCTACACTCCTATGATCCTTGCTTTTGATTGTGAGTAGAGAATATACTGTTCTTAACCACTTAAACCCTATATACTTCATTGACCAGGGTCCCCCCGGGGTCTCTACTTGGTCCCCTCTTTTTCCCCCTTCACTCCAATTTTTTGGCGGAAAATAGCAGATCTACAAGCTCACAACGTGTCACGACACGTTGTGAGTTCGTAGATCTGCTATTTTTGCTGAATAAGGACGCTAGGTTTCATGAACCCTAGCTACTCCGGTAATTGAAGTATATAGGGTTTAAGTGGTTATTATGGCCTCTCACCTGTACTGAAAGCTACAATAGAGACCCTCACCAAAACGTGCATGGCATCTTCTACCTCAGTAACATGTGTATGTGTACTGTAGTATATTGAATCACAGAAGTGAACTGTTGCTAATATGATATGTCTAGTATGTTTGTGTGTATGTACTGTTTAAAGTGTGTACTGGAAAGGTAAAATTGTGGTCTTTTACCATAATTATACAGCCACATATTTTTAGTTGAAGAGAATGTTAGATTAAAATTGTATTGGCTATATTTTTTTCATTGTAAAAGCAGAATAAATGTCCATCATTAAGAAGTATATATCATCTTTGTCCAGCTAAATCTTTGTACCTCCAATTGTGAATGTTTTCTATTTTGTATCATACTTGATGGAACACAATATTCTCTGCATCTCCACATACCCATGAAAATTTGTGAAAATGCATTCTGAATTGTCGGCAACAATTAATTTGGATCATCCATCCATTTCCAACAATTCCTAAAACGTTTTGGAGGTACAAGTTTCTGCGGGACACATTCCAATTCCATGCACATGTACATTGTGCTGCTTCTGACCAACTTCTTTTCTCACTCCACCCCTTTCAGGTAGACAAACTGGAGGAAACCGAAAGCCAAAGGAAAACTGAAGATGAGGTGACGGAGCCTCAGCCTATAGTGTTTGGTACGTCCAGACACAGTGACTGTTCATTACATTGTTAAACGCCTGCACAATGTCTCCAAAAACACTATCCACCCCAATTTGTCATGATCCAGGGTGAACTGACATTGATTGGCCCGAAGTAGGTGGTATTGCAGTCAAATTAGCATTTGAATGATCCTATCTGTTACTCTGTTGAAGTTAAAATGAAATTAATTATTGGAACCACTTGAACCCTAGCGTCACTTTTCTGGACATTTCATAATAGGTTAACATTTGGAGAAAATAGATCTACAAGCTCACAACACATCGCAACCCAACACGTGAGCTTGTAGATCATCTATATTCGCCAAAGTGTCAAAGGAAAAAAAGAGGGGACCTAGTATAGACCCTGGGGGCTCCGGTCAATGAAGTATATGAGGTGGTTAATCTATGACGGGGGTTTTCAACTGATTATGAACCAAGGACCACCACCCTGACTAAGAATCAAGGGGACCACTGATGTGTTGGGTGAGGATATGGGCTAAGATTAGTTTTTTGGTAACACTTGCTATGCATCCCATGTCTATAATGCATTATAACCTGCTTATAACACGATTATAGTTATACAGACTCAAATACTCATAACCCTTTACAACACTGTTTCTCAACGAATGGTCCATGGTAAAATGGGTTAGTATCGTTCAACAAATTATATTAAGCCCTTAACAGTCATTAATTAATTAATGTGTCCAAGCCCTTAATTAACAGTAATTTTATGCTAGTGGTCCAGAGCTCAAAAAAGGTTGAGAACCACATTCCTATCCTACAGTTACCCTTATTCTGTTCCGTTACTTTATCCAGCCTTCATATTAACACATTGAGTGCCAAAAACTGTCCGGGCCGTTTTTCTTAATCCAAACGAGGTGTGCCAAAAACGGTTATAACCGTTTTTGAAAAAAAAAAAAAAAACAGCACCAGGAGATTTAGACTTTAATCCACTTCCTGGTTAACTTATGACTTCAAAAGCCTGTATCTCGGCTCCTGTGTACTTTTTTTTTTTACTATGTATTTTTGACTATTTTTGACTATTTTCAACTGGCTGCAACTATGGAACGGATTACCGAATGTTCTAAAACAAATTCCCCCGATTGTACGAGACCTCTGTGTGTAATGAGGGGATCACTGTGAGGACGGTGATCACTGAAAATATTTTGTGACTACTTGAAAAAGGTTAAAAAAAAAGGTTAAAAATCCAGGCACTGACTGTACCCTGTTTTAAAAAAAACCTGGCACTCAATGTGTTAACCTCATGTTAACTGATATACTGATTTGTAACTTATATGAGCAAGCAGACACATGCAATCATTATGGACACATTTCCTAATAATGATGACTCAACCAGGCCAACATGGACTCGTCATCTTAGGTCACTAGGTAATTTAGTGCACTGTTTCGCAACTAGTGGTCTGGCATGATTACGGGTGGTCCGTGTCGGTCTCTTCTTGGCTATAGTTGTGGTCATGGACAGAGTCTCATGTCATTTTCTGGCTTGAAATTGCCCCGAACATATTCTTCAGGTATGCCAGCAGGAAAATACTACTGTCACAAAGATGACTACTAAAAGGGCTTTTAGAAGTTATGTAGTAGTTATGCTTGTACTTTTGGAATTAAAGCATAAGCCTCCTCAAAGGACCACTGATAATGATGATAATGTCTTTAATTCCTCGGCCCTCAAATACCAAGTTACTAAGTTTCTCCAAAATATATATATTTTTGAAAATAAATAAATAAAACAATCTTCACTCTCCTACATTACTTAATGCATCCAAAATATAAAAAATATGAAAATAATGAAAAATAGATATAATGAAAAATAGATAAAACAATCTTCACTTTCCTAACAACTGAATGCATGATCAGGGACTACATGCAATACCTCCACAGACCACCAGTGGTCCACGGACCACCAGTTGAAAACCCCGGATCTATGACATCATAGAATGTTTACAGTCCCTTCCAGCCAATTTGTCTTCCTGTTCGTCTCAATTTTCTCACCATTTTTGGTGGTTTGAAATTGCTGTAGCTACAACATCAACCAGGCAGGTGATCCTCACCAAGGCATTGTAAAGTCATGTCTAGGTGGAAGATTACTGTCCTCCACCTTCCCCCGGACACCTGGAGGATTTTGAGGCAGTGGTCATTAAATCATACTCATCGGAGCCTTTTGTCTCTGGAAGAATGGGAAGTTGACAGGGCTGTTGTTGGTGTTGTCGCTCAGGCACAAACAGGCAGATGGAACTCAAATGAATAGTTTTATTCACTTTTTATTGTGACACACAATGTTTAATTATGTGAACTGCTCTATACCTACGTACCTGTATGTCTCTGTCTGCACACAGGTCAGCAGCTGATGTTGACTGGGGGCACCAGTCCAGTAGTGACTCCTCAGCCGGTGTATCCAGGTTATGGGTACGCTGCCCCAGCCTACCCTGCTCAGCCTGCTTATGGCTTCAACATGCAGTAGACCTGATACTTCCCCCCCCCCCCCCTCCCCACCCCCTCCGTTTAACTTTCCTGACCTGAACTACACCTAATCATGCTGCTCTGGATCTCATGGTGGCCCACCCACAGAACAGAGACCCCTGATACCCCCACCACCACCACCACCACCACACCCAGCATTCATTCCCAAGGATACCGCCACGCCCTCTGCCACATGACTAAGGAGTAACCTCTCTGACACGACCGCCACTCCACTTGTTCACCCACCCGAGACTCATAGAAACTGCTTCCACGTCACCCCCCTTCTCTCCCTCTACCCAGTTTTTCCTCAATAGAGATGGGTGGCATCAAGGCCATCGGATCCCTCCGCGTTGATGAACTCTTGACCACGTCACCTCATTACACAGCATGAAGTCTGCTCTTAGCTCCTAGAGAAGGTCCTGCGCATACCTGGGACAACATTATGTTCCATCAAACCACTTTCTCTACCCTATCGCTGTTCCATGTAGACAATTATTAACCATAAAGCAGCTGTTTTCATCTATCGTTTATTGTTTAGTTTTTTATTGTAAAATTTTTTGTTGCATAGATACAGCACTGATGAAGAAGAGACTTTGTTATTGAGGAGTCAAAGGGGGAGGGAGGTTGGGGGTGTTGAATGGAACGGGTGCCTCCTCCCTCCATCCCGAAGCACTGCTAAAGGCCTTATATTAATAGAGGAGGTGGCATAACTGGGTCAATGACCATATTCACACAACAGCCATTTTTCTTATACCCGGGTGTATGACGTACAATAAGAGCAAAATGGCCATTGTGTGAATATGGTACATCTTTGTTTCACAACTGTCTCGGCTCAAACTCTAAAGACAGTTACTGTGCAATAGTTTATTTCTCCTTTTGTCCTTTAACAACAGGTACCAAGTGTTTGAAAAAGGCAACACTGTATACAAACTAAGAACACTAGTTTCTGAAGCATGATTTATACTTGGATAAGTATAAATCACCCTTAAGGTTACGGTACTGTGTGCACGTGCGAGTGTGTGTGTGTGTGTGTGTGTGTGTGTGTGTGTGTTGGTATATCCGCCACCAAACCGAGAGATCCTGCCTGATCTGCCTCTCCCCTGCAGCCGTAACCTTTTGCCACATCAGAGTGGGCGCTGACGCTGTGGTCACCCAACCATTGACCTCCATAATATGGGATTCTGGAAAACCTGGAGGTTCGCGATTATTGTGACATGAGGATAAAACATGAGGTGAAATGACAAGAAAAAAACATCAACAAAACCGCTATATGCTGTTGTCTGTGCATGTGCTGCCAAACTATAATGCTGCGACCAGGAGCACAATTTTCATGTTACTATATCGCGACTATATCAAGTATTAATGTGTCAAGAAAAAAGAAAAGAAAACAAGTTCAAGTGATGTACTTTGAAATCACCTCACTAACAGAACAGTGACGAAAGTCCAATAGCAAACACATTTGCGGTGATGAAATGTAGGGTAAGAAGGTAACTCACTTGCTTACATCCTGGTGCCAGTGGTTCAGAAATAATCATTATTGTACTGAAAGTGTATAATTTAAGATATGTTGAAATACCTAACTAATCAAAGAAGTCAAATATTATGGAACTACCATACCATATGTATTGTCTATAGTGTATTGTTGTAGTCTTCAAAATAAAAAAGCAATGATTTTTGTAAGAAAAATACAAAATACAAAAAGAGCAGGGAAAATAATGTGGCGTGTGAGTGTGTTTACTCAGTTGAAGCAGCCAATGAGAATGTTTCACAAGAGCGTTTTGTGGGCACACTGTCCACTAGTTCTGTATTATACACCGAGCTGCGTCCCACCATTGTATCAACTTTGGGATTTGGGGTTTTCGAGAGGGAAACCGAACCTTTTAGCTGTACACAAGCACTCCCTTTATCTGCACAAGTCATGCATACAGAACAGAGAAAATAAAGTTTACAAACAATGCCGTCTACTGTCTGGTGATGTGTTTAACCTGCATTAATCTTCAATGTCTGCAACATTAGGCATACTCAGTGGCATGAGGTGTTTGTGTGTGTTTGAGAACCAGGTTTCTAACAGTCGTGCACGCAAAAGAAAATGGTTGAACCAATATTTCCATAGGCAGTTGTGGGAGAAAGTAAGGTGATAAAGGACCTCTAGCACCCACACAGTCTGCTACACTGTATGTTTCATATTTCCAGGATGTGGAGCAGTCTTGTTTGTGCATGACGGCGTGCCACTGGATCCCATAGCCTAGGAGCCAGGAAGCCGTTCTGGTAACCTACTCTACTATTAGTTGAATTGATGGATCACCTTTGTGAGAGCCTGCTGCTCTTTTTTTTTTTTTTTTTTTTTAAAGATATCTCCTCCACCAAAAGGTGTGGTTGGTTGCTAAAAAAAATAGTAATATATAATAAAGTAATGATGCAAGAAAATGTTCCGATTTCATTTTGTGATTTAATGACATTTATTCATAGCGCGCTACACACGGCAGCTTTGCCAAAGAGGGTTTGGTTGGTAGAGAGAGAGGCGACAGGGCGACAGCGATAGAGACTGCGCCCCGCCCTTATCCTGGTGTGCAACAACAGTGACCAGTCTCCTCTCTCTCTCTCTCCAGCTGTAGTTCAACCCCTCTCTCTCACTCTCACTCTCACTCTCTCTCTCTCTCCTGCTGTAGTTCAACCTCTCTCTCTCTCTCTCTCTCTCACTCTGTCCTGCTGTAGTTGAACATCCAGCTTTATAACCGCTGGTGGCTGCCCTGGCTGTAGATTCACATCAGTCTAGTAGTACTAACTATCCGGACACGTCAGTGTCGGTGATCAACATCTGACAGGAGTCTGACAGCTGACCAAGTGTCTCCCATTTGTTGCGCGCTGTGGTCTTTTTGTGAAATAGACTTAAAGTCGACTTTAAAACACGCGGCTTTGTGTTTAGTTTAGTCTAGTTTTGAGTTAAAATGCAAGGACGCAGCACATTCATCAGTCCCTTTCACAGACCGCGGTGTCTAGCGGCTGCAGCTCCGGGAGGAAAAGCCAAATTAACTCACCCGGGAAAGGCGATTCTGGCAGGTAAGTTTATTTGTCACGCGAATAAGGAAGTTGTACTTTTCGTAGGCTACATGCGCACCTTTTATAAACAACACATTACAACTACTACAAGGATATGCAACAATGAACGTATTTTTGCTCTCGTTCCGTCCTTTCCCACAGTTTATTGCGTTGCGTGGCGGCATTTAAGTGCGTTATAATAGCCTACCTACAACAGGTAGTCTGGAGACATGGTGGTGGTTTGTGTCACTGTTGTGGGTATTGTTGGACGATGACGCTCTAAAAGGAAAAAAAATGTTTTTTTTGTTTTTAACGCCCACTTGGATTCCCAAAGAACTAAACTAAATCACGTGTTATACATTGTTATTAATGTTCTGTTCTGTTCTGTTCTATTATATAGTACAAGTATTGACCATAGCCTGCCCCACAGTTCTTGCAGTTGTACAACATTAGAATTTTAGGAACACAAGCACAACTCATATTATATGGGGGTTACATTTCTGTATTTTATAAATTTGGGCTTACATTTAGTCTAAGCTTTTAAGGGCTATTTTTCTCTGTGTCAAATAACATGTTTCAGTCTCCACTTTGGGTCGTGACTGGCAACAAGCATCAAATTAGTGGAGTTCAACATGAGGTGCAGGCTGCCTTGTCACAATGGACTTGGGTTAGTAAAAGAGGGACCAAAATGAAACCGCAGGCACTGGCATTGCAGGAATCATCACTGCTACAGTACTACTGCTTGCATTTAACTTAAATTCACAACATGTTGATGTCATATACTGTTACTGTATAGTCCCTACTTTAGAAGTGGTTGAGTTGTAATGCATATAGGCTAATAGCCCTGCCCAAGAAGGGACTGCATTTCTTGTTCCTTCATCTCTCCATCTCTCCCTGCCGCCAAGCAGGCACCGGTAGCCTCAAACTGCCATGAAGACCATAGATCTACATTGATATGATTCTGATATGATCACACTAATCTAAAGATCACCCACGACGGTGCAGTTTTACATAATACCATTAGGTTGGAGTGATGCCCAAAGGATACTCAGGCACAGGGGCATCATTTTGATTCAGTGATTTAGTGGCTTATCCCCGCTGAGCACCCGGAACTCTTGCCCACCCTGCTTGGCCTTGACATTCCACCCCACCAGGCTCTGCGGTGGTCACATGATCAGCAGGTCTAATTGGTGAAGGGGTTTCTCAGGGCTGCTCTTAAATTATGGTTGTATGTTATTGACAGCTATTGTGGCTGTATATTGATTGACAGCTATAGGGTACTTTATTGACAGCATGGGTCTATCTTTTCAGCCGTCTGTCAAGCAGTGACCCCTGTAAGCTAATTCTACAGTAGCACTGTAGCCCAGAGAAACAGTGCATCAAGCAATATTATGAAAACAAATCAAATACAATAATTTAAGGAATTAAGGACATCTGCACACTGTCTGGACTTGCTCAATGTAAGGTACAATTTAATAGGTTAAATACGTTTTGGTCAAGGAACTTCTTCAGGCAGATTCGAGTGAAATAATGGAAAAAACACAAAACTGGTTAGTGTGGTTTAAATATTGATCATTTTGCAGCCTCCAGCTTTTTTCTTTTTTTTTTACAATTCCAAATATAAGGTAGATGTCATCATGTTAAAAAGAAATAATAGAAGTCTGCACACTGTAACTTTACAAGAAGGTCCCAGTCAAGGCTTTATTTGTAGATTAACGTTTCGACACAAGGTCTTCTAATCAGAACTCATGTCATGTTGTCATCAACCACCTCCTACTCATGTCCTCCTATCAGCTCAGCCACTGATGAAGAGACATGGAGCCACCATGGTGTGACCTCAACCCCCTCCCCCCGTCACACCCACTAACCAGATTCACAGGAAAATGTTCTGCAATCTCTGTCTCTCTCTCTTTCTGTCTGTCCCGTGACGCGTCTGTCCCTCTCTCTCCCTCTCTCTCACTCAGCATGTCTCTGTGTGGTCTGTCCTGTTTTGCAACAACTGCATTATTGCTGTCACCCTGCTTGGCTCTCCCTACCTTAACCCACCCAAACTCCCTGCTGTAAGGGAGTATTGATGTCTTACAGGCTCCTAGGGGTTATAAAGTGTGTGTGTGTGTGTGTGTGTGTGTGTGTGTGTGTGTGTGTGTGTGTGTGTGTGTGTGTGTGTGTGTGTGTGTGTGTGTGTGTGTGTGTGTGTGTGTGTGTGTGTGTGTGTGTGTGCGCAATCACGCATATTCGCATTTGCAGCAGCGCCTGTCTTTTGGTTTCAAAGACGGTACATCTAGAATGGCCTTTGGACCTGAGCTCTGCTCAGATGACTCAGCTATCGGGGCAATGAGGTACAACTGGCCTTTAGTATCTGCCCTGAGGTGCTGGCCATCAGACACGCAGCCAGCTGTTTACTGTGCCAGCATACAAAACCCCTGCAGACACTGTCTGGCCGTCCATAAATCCTAACAGCACTCACACTGACATCTCTCCTAGTGCTCTGACGCTGCTTTCCATTTATCTCTTATATTTGGCAGCATCGTTTGGTGTGTGTGTGTCTGTGAGTGATGTATGTTTGTTTGTGTGTGATGAGATGGACCTATTCGTCAAGCTTTAATGGAAGCTGGTTTCTATGTGTTTGTAATGGCGTACTTGTTCTTGTAATTTGTTACTTCCCTGTACCCCCACCCCATTGTTTCTAATATTTCACACCTTAAGTACATATCCTGGTACGTATCCTATTGCGCTGTGGTACGCAGGTGGGACTAGGACATTATTATCCGTGTGTTCTTGCTAAAGGCTCAGCTGGTGGAACGCGGGGCTGTGGAAGGACACCTCTGGCATATTGGAGTGAGAAATGTGAGAAGAAAATAAATATCCAAACAAAAAGGCAAAGGAAGGGTGGAGGTCTCAAGTCAAACTCCTCTCCGTACCCAAAGGCTGTGAGCACTGAGCAGACAGCAAGCAGTGGGGAGGCCTGCCCTTAATGGAGGAGAGAGGTCTGACATTTCTTTAAAAAGCACTTAGACGATGGCAGGAGGACCAGTTTTTATTCTGAGGCTATTCGGGTTGTATAGTTTGAGTTGTATGACCTCTGCTCAGATTTTTGTCAGTTGGACGTGGAAGAAGAGAACAGCTCTATGCATATCCCCCGCGGGGGGGGGGGGGTTAACGGGTCTCTGGTCCTGATTTTCTGCATGCTTGTATTTGTGCATTCCTTCACTGTTGTGTCGGTCCTTTATGTATTGTGTAGAAGCCTGCCTGTTCATGAGAGAGAGAGAGAGAGAGAGAGAGAGACGTGGGTCACAGAAAGGGCCTCAGAGAGGGGAGGGAGGGGGGTCAAGCGAGAGAGAGAGAGAGCATCTACCCCAATTCTCGCTCTCTCGCTCTCGCTCTCTCGTTCTCTAGCTCTCGCTCTCTCTCTCTCTCTCTCTGTCCTGCCTCGGGCAGTCAGTTACATTTTCTGAGTCTCCTTTCAGACGCGGGTGGCTTGTCAAAGTGTGCACTTCCTCCCTGTTGGCTCACTGTATTTGCCTTCATACACGCCACACTGCATGGCATTGGACCAGACGTCCACTTACACAAACCTCTGCTCACTTGGCCTGGCCCCACACCTCCATTCCTCTACTCACGTTGCCAGTGAGCTGTTGGCACAACAGTGTAACATGTGTCTATCTATGGTGGTCTACAGAATCAAACTAACTGCAGTTTAATTCAATAGTGGCTTATACTTGACATTTAATGCCACAGTGGACAGCACACAGTCAAATCCTCAGTGTTCATGTATATTTATTTGTAACTCTGAGAGTAAAGTTAAATTAAGAATTTTACAGTGTAGTTAGTTAGTAGTTAGTATTTAGTTTGGTTAGAAAAGAAGCTAAAGCTCAGGCTTGGTTTTCTTTTTAGAAACAACTCCTGCTTTTCTTTGTTGCCAGGAAAAAACTAATTTAGGCTACGTTCTTCCCTCTTCTTGATTATGGTGATCTGTTGTACATTCAGGCCTCTGCCAAACAGATGCACTGGCTGGATATACTGTGCACCACCACTATGCTCTGAGGTTTATCACAGGCTGGATACTGTGTACCATGTTGCTCTGACGTAAGGCAAGACAATGCACGTTTATTTGTATTGCACATTTTGACAACAAGGCAATTCAATGTAACCTGACTCCGTCAAATGGAAGAAGCTTGCGACACACATTTTGTTTCACAGCCTACTTCCATCTGAGACTTCGGTCGCAGAATCGATGACAGACGGCGTTTCATTTTGTTCAAGCTACTAGGCAGGTGATTGGATGATCCCGCCCCTAGCAGCCACTGATGGGTTCTAACACGCAGCGGACCGGGCAGCTTTACTCCCTGAGCAATCCCAGACCTCCTTCCTGAAATCAAATGCAAATGAGATTTCCGGAGGGAGGGGGGTTTACCAGGCTGTAACCTAAAAAGCTCTCACTGTTGCACCTGAGTAGGGTGGCCTTCATTGGCCTTGTGTAGACTCACTCATTGGCACATATTAATTTAATGTATTTCAATTTCATATTATTTAAGTCTATCCTTGGTCTGCTTCCCTCTTACCTTTGCGGGTATATCTAACACAAAACAAGTAGGCCTAAGTATTGTCCGTGTTCAAACGACAGCCTATTACTGTCCTGTCCGTCGGGACGGACAGTAAGAGGCTCAAACTGAGCTCAGCATACAAGCTTTTATGTGCGTTACCCCTGCAGATTGGAATGACCTGCAGGCAGTTATTTAAAAAATACTAGATTTTAAGGCCACTTTGCAGCCTGAAAATCCGGTTTTGAAGCCTGAAAATCCGGTTTTGAAGCAGCCTCCATATAAGGGCATGTCACGTCTGTGACGTAACCCAAGAGTGTGTCCCAAAATGTAACAATTCACACCCGGTAACATTGAAATTGAAACGTGAAAGCCAGATAAGCCAAATGTAGTGAATGGTTTGGAGGCAGATTATTTCAGAAATTCTTCTGAATTCTTGAATTTGGCTATTGTGAGCTTCTTCTACCATATGTCTGCTATAGGTACTAGCTTTTAAAGTTTGTTTTATGTTATTTGTTCAACTTTAATTTTGCTTTTAATTTCACTTTTAATGTTTGGTATTATGTTGTTACAACACTGTATTGCTGCTGCTATCTTGGACAGAGCTCCCTCAGAAATTAGATCTTGTGTCTCAACAGGATTTACTTGGATAAATAAAGGTCTACTAGGAGTAGTATTAAAGTTGTCATATCCATAAAAGTTAACATGACTCTCTCCGAGTCTCTCTTATTACACACCTGCAACAGTATAACACACGACAACACATTTCAAATACATTTGCAAATGAATGCCATCACCATGTAGCACATGTAGTTTGCATAAAACCAGTGTCCATGTAAAATTCATTGACATCCCTGATGTAATTAAACATTAGTGCAGCAGCATCAGGAAACAGTGTTTTGGACAGCGAATGCCCCTGAAAGGCCAGATGACAGATGAATAATTCCTTTGATCTTTTTGTGCAAGGCAAACATAAATATTAAGCCTCTATTAATAGACTACCTCATGTTTGATGTACAGTAGTCCTCTGGCTACGTTTCCCATTTGGATCGTCGATATGGATATAATGATCACGTCATCTCCTGCTCCAATTTTCGGCAGTATCCTTGTCTCTCCAGAGAAAAGAGCTAATTGTCTAAATAAGGAACATTCAGATGAATAATGGATACATTCAATTAAAGAAACTGCTTATTAATTAGCTGGCATGCACACACGGTTGCAATTCTCTCGTTAAGCGTTTTGATAGATTTTTCATATCCTGAGTTTAATCCTGGAATAAGGAGGTCAATTATTAATCCTTATTTCCAAAAGGAACATTTGGCAGAAGACCATAATACCCTTATGTGCTGTTTTTACTGTTTTTGTTATGCTGAAATCAATAAAGTGGACATCATTTTATTTTATGCTTATTGCTTATAACCTGCCAGAGCATATTCTCACACTATGAGCAATATCATTGTATTCCGTTTTTTAAAAGTATGCAAGTCAATCTCTAGAAGTTGCCAGTCCTTCCATTAGCTCAATGACACACACACACACACGCCAAGATAACATGTAGTAACACACACACACACACACGCACGCACACACACACAAACACATACAAGCACGCACGTACGCACGCACGCACGCACGCACGCACGCACGCACGCACGCACGCACGCACGCACGCACGCACGCACGCACGCACGCACTCTTTCCAATATTACGTACAGTAGTTCACAAATATCCAGTGTTGGAAGTTAACTTTAGCATCAAACAACAATTTCAATGAGACACCTGATTAAAGGTATAGGGTAAGTGATTTTCTTTGGTTAAAATAATTGTTAAATAGCTCTATATTCTGATAGTACTCATTGCTATAGAGTGTTTGTTCAGTATTAGGAGTCTCCTTGTCTCTCCACCTCTTTATTAAACAGAAAATGCATTTTCGTTTCAGTTTCAGTTTCATTTCCAATTTTATCCAACCAGGACAGAGAACTCAATCAGGATACAGATTAAACAAGTGAAATTGGAAGTGATGACACTAAGAAATGAGCATGCAAAATTGGAACTGGAACACTATACAAATTAAGCTTAAACATGGGTACTTTCTCCTGATTGGCTGAGATTTTGACACCTACCGAAAAATGTATTTTCTGTTTATTAAAGAGCTGGAGAGACAGGGAGACATCTGTTACTGAAAAAACACTCTATAGCAATGATTACTATCAGAATATAGTATTTTAACCTTTTAACAAAATACTTTTTGTTTTAACCAAAAAATATCACTTACCCTACCTTTAACTGTGCATGCTGTTGGCCATTTCAGACCGTTCATTAAAACTCATTTACACCAGGAAGTAGATTTCTAAATCAGATTTAAATAAACACTGAGGATTTTACTGTATAAGCTTCTAGTTGTAACTAATAAGCACATTAATTGGATGTTTCTTCACTGAGAGCAGATGTGATAGCTGCTCATCAGAACCTGTTTCGTCTCTGTAGCTCTGCCAGTTTACCTTCCCCTACCTTCTGTCACTTACAAAGATTTTGTATTTTTTGTGTGTGTGTGTGTGTGTGTGTGTGTGTGTGTGTGTGTGTGTGTGTGTGTGTGTGTGTGTGTGCGCGCACATGCAAACTGAGTGGCTGTGACTGGATCAGGGGCCCAGCTGGGAATTGCGGGAGCTGTTGATTAAACTATAAATCTGAAGTGGGCAGAGAGAGGAGAGACTAGCGTGCAGCGACACGTCGGTGTCTTTGCACAGTACATTAAATTGGTCTCTACGTCTGTCTCTCAGACTGAATTAGAAAAGAAGACACTTTCTTTCTTTTGAGCTGCTTAGTAAGGAAGGAAGGAAGGTGCCATTGTCACGCAGCAGGCTTCGATTTCGGCAGTAATAACACTGTATTTGATTGCTACCTCGGGCCCGCTATAATATCCCCCAGCAGTGACAATTCCGTTTCTGCGCTCTTTTCCTGTAATAGCAAAGTGCCAAAAAACATATGTGAATGCATCGATTTTGTGACTGGTGCTGTGATTGGTTGGAGATGAGGAGAGATGGAGGCGGGTGTGGGGAGAGAAGTAGCAGTGGAGGGCACCGTTGTGTGGATGAAGATGAATGGTCATTTTCTCTCGTATCTTATCTGTCTTTGGGTCCTTTACTGGAACCATTTAAGAATCCATCTCTAAAGATGTGTGTGTGTGTGTGTGTGTGTACTGTGTACTGTGTACTGTGTACTGTGTACTGTGTACTGTGTGTGCGTGTGTGTGTGTGCGTGTGCGTGCGTGCTCATTTGTAATGTACTAGAAGACAAACAACCTCAGTAGAAGCCTAGTACTCAGTGTTGTGCATCTAATAAGAATTGATCCTGAGCCCTGTCTTCCCATGTAGCCACGTCCCACAGTGCTTAGCGGACCACTGCTTTGGCCTCCGCAGGCAGCACAGTTTCAGATGCATTGCTGTCTCGGCTGAGGGAGATGAATGAGGTGCATTGTACCACGCTGCCTGCCTGAGACACACTGACCCACAGAGCTGGGATCAGTGTGGTTTGAATGTGTAGTGTTGTAAAGCCCATGTGATCTGTCCTAGCCGGGTAACATTCACTTATTACTCCACATGGGATTAGTGGAATTAGATCAAAGTGTGTGTGTGTGTGTGTGTGTGTGTGTGTGTGTGTGTGTGTGTGTGTGTGTGTGTGTGTGTGTGTGTGTGTGTGTGTGTGTGTGTGTGTGTGTGTGTGTGTGTGTGTGTGTGTGTGTGTGTGTGTGTGTGTGCGAGAGAGAGATAGAGAGAGGCCCATGACTCAGCTTTCTACAATTGCATTGAAAACAATATCACTTTATCTCAGGCCTCACATTCCTTGCTTTGTTGGTCGATTCCCAGCCAGTAAAAGTACCACCTTATCTGTATTGTGTAAGTCATTCATTGGTTAAATATAGCTGCTAGCTTGAGTGAAGTGTCAGAGAGATTGAGTCCTGTATATACACACTAGTAGAGTTATGTTCAAAGTACAACATATGCAGGGGGTCACAAAAAGAAGGACATAAAGGCTGTGTGGGCTGTGTGTGCTCTGTAAAAAGATGCCAGTGTTTGACCTGGGAGTTTGGTCATCATTCAGGGCTCTGATTGCCTTCCTGTGTGTGTGTGTGTGTGTGTGTGTGTGTGTGTGTGTGTGTGTGTGTGTGTGTGTGTGTGTGTGTGTGTGTGTGTGTGTGTGTGTGTGTGTGTGTGTGTGTGTGTGTGTGTGTGTGTGTGTGTGTGTGTGTGTGTGTGTGTGTGTGTGTGTGTGTGTGTGTGTGTGTGTGTGTGTGTGTGTGTGTGTGTGTGTGTGTGTGTGTGTGTGTGCGTGCGTGCGTGCGTGCGTGCGTGCGTGCATGTGTGTGTGTGCCTGCGTGTGTGTGTGTGCGCGTTTGTTACTACATGGCATCTTGCCGTGTGTGTATGTCATTGAGCTAATGGAAGGGTTTTGGCCTGGGTAATGGAGCCCCTCCCCGAGGGCAGAGCACATAATTTAATTAACGTCCATTCTGTCGTCCTGTCTCCTCTCCCCAGACTCTACCTTGGCTCGTGACTCATTCCTATTATCTGTAGTGTGGCTTCTGCACTGAAAAAATGCTGAGTGTTAATTTCCAAATGGAACCAAAAGGGACCCTTCCCTTTGGTTCCATTTGTACACTCTCTCAGAGCTAAATTAACTAAGGATTTGACTGTGTGTAGAGATACTTGTCCTAGTATGTAGGTCTTAAAAAACAACACCCAACATCATTCAATGTATTTCTGCTGCTTTAATCACAGGATAATGGTATGGTTTAAAATAAGCTACAGTAACAGTTAAGAACTCTGTGATTTCTGACACAGCATCTATCTTTTCTGTCTATATTTGCCTGCTCCTCTACAGTATTTCACACACCCAGTGCAGTCGGACTGTCTAGTTTGTCTCCGGCCGCGTTCATGATTTATCTCCGCCCGGCCAATTACTATTCCTCTCACCGCATCAATGTTTAACGTTTATGGGTGATAGCCATTAGTGCAGTGGTTTTAATGATCCACGATGCAATGCTCCATGATGTAATGGCACCTCCTTGAGATTCAAGTTCATAAAGTACATTAACGTTGCCTCCAGTCTGAGAAGATGACAAGATCATATTAGATGTTGTTGTTTCCCCCCAAAATGAAAATGCTCATATTGGATGGGGTTTGATTTAGGCCTTTTTTTTAGAACACATTACACATCACATCAATGGATCCCGGTCAGCCGCTGACAAAGATTTGATTTGTTGCCCTGTGCTTCTCCCCAGGTGGCATCGCAGGTGGCATCGAGATCTGCATCACCTTCCCCACAGAGTACGTCAAGACCCAGTTACAGCTGGACGAGAAGGCCGGCGGCGCGCCAAAATTTAGGGGAATTAGTAAGTACTGTATATGTCTGTCTGTCTGTCTCTCTGTCTGTCTGTCTCTCTGTCTGTCTGTCTGTCTGTCTCTCTGTCTGTCTGTCTGTCTGTCTGTCTGTCTGTCTGTCTGTCTGTCTGTCTGTCTGTCTGTCTGTCTGTCTGTCTGTCTGTCTGTCTGTCTACCTATTTGAATGTCTGTCTGTCTGTCTGTCTGTCTGTCTGTCTGTCTGTCTGTCTGTCTGTCTGTCTGTCTGTCTGTCTATCTGTCTGTCTGTCTGTCTGTCTGTCTGTCTGTCTGTCTGTCTGTCTGTCTGTCTGTCTGTCTGTCTGTCTGTCTGTCTGTCTGTCTGTCTGTCTGTCTGTCTGGGTGTCTGTCTGTCTGTCTGTCTGTCTGTCTGTCTGTCTGTCTGTCTGTCTGTCTGTCTGTCTGTCTGTCTGTCTGTCTGTCTGTCTGTCTGTCTGTCTGTCTGTCTGTCTGTCTGTCTGTCTGTGAGTATGTCTGTGAGTATGACTGTCTACCTACCTACCTACCTACCTACCTACCTACCTACCTACCTACCTACCTACCTACCTACCTACCTACCTACCTACCTACCTGTCTGTCTGTCTGTCTGTCTGTCTGTCTGTCTGTCTGTCTGGAACTCACTATCATCTCATTACCTATCATCCCCTGGTGCATTATGGATTCTGGCAGGCTGTCACCCTGCATGTTTATCGTGTTTATATGACTGAGATCAGACCCACATGCACGCGCACATGCACATGCACATGCATAGGCACACATTCACATACACACAGTCTGTTACTCCCGGGTGGAGATACCGTGCTAATTAGGCTACAGACAGCTGTTGCTTTCTCCTCTCGGTGGTCTATCTGGTTAGCTAGCAGAACGCGGAGTATTGGACCAGAGCCCTTTAAGATGCTTGTTGTTGCTGTGTGTCCCTGTCGTATTGGTTTGTCTGTGCATTCTACAGTATATGGTGACATCATATGTTTGTGTAGGTATGATATCGTTGCTGAGGGGCAGAAACCTTGCATCTCCACCTTCATAAATTAAAGCCTATTTATTTATACAATTTATACGACGCTTTGTGAGTATTTCTTGTTAACATTTGAGCCCATAATGACATGCCCAAATTAGGGACACCAGGATGGAAGTGGATAAGTCTGTCTGTAGGTTTTATGAATATTTAACCAATGAAAAGAGAGCTTTTTGTGAAAAGAGAGCTTTTTGTGACTAAATAATAACTACATTGGATCCATTGGAACACAGACAAAGTACTGCTTTTGGACAATACAGTGCAACGTTTCCGCCTAATCGCAATCATTTGAGATAATCACAATCATTTTTGCATATTTGTCATAATCGTGGTGGAAATAGCAGATCTACAAGCTCACAAAGCGATGCGACGCGTTGTGAGCTTGTAGATCGGCTATTTCCCCTATTAATGTTTTTTTTTAAAGTATACATTTATTAAATTATGTCAGTCATTTCTTTGCATATTTAGGTTATTTGTCATATCTGCCCTGTGCAACCTCTAAGCCTAAAAGCCAAACAGAAATGTCATTTCTATTCATATGTTCCAGTGTTCAACGACAGAAACACAATTGAATCGTTAATCGTAATTATTTGAGTGACAATTAATGGTCATGTAAAATGTCATAATCGTGACAGCCCTGCCGACAGTGATGATATGATGTAATATGTTTGTTGTCCAGATGACTGTGTGAAACAGACGGTCCAGAGTCATGGCGTCAGAGGCCTGTACAGAGGACTGAGCTCACTGGTGTATGGATCCATACCCAAATCAGCTGTCAGGTATGTGACGCAGCGGAACACTCTTCATGTCACGGACCCCTACTGTACATTGACTTGTATTTGGTGCCATGGACCCTCTTTTTTGAATTATCATTCTGCCCTAGAGACCCTGATAGGAAAATAGGTTTTGGTTTAACTTACAGTTTCTACAAATGTCACAATTGTACATTTGTATTGTAATAATCTAAAGGGAATTGAATTATTGTTTGAATTAAACTACTCATCATTTGACTGGACACACACACACTCACACACACACACACACACACACACACACACACACACACACACACACACACACACACACACACACACACACACACACACACACACACACACACACACACACACACACACACACACACACACACACACACACACACACCTCCCTCTACATACAGTTTGTAAGCAGTAAAAGCTTAAATAGAGTGAGTGTTCTCGGCTCAGTGTGACTACCTGGATCTCCTAACTCCAATTATTCTAGTCCATTACCCACAATGTACGGCATAAATGCCAGCCTACCCTTCTGGGTAATTATGTTATTCTTTCACAGCTCTGACATTTATCCCCAGACTCAGCACGCACGTTTCTCGCACACAGCCACAGACACACATGCACCAGGCTCCGTCTCTCACGCACACATACAGTACAGTAACACACATGCACACACACATGATGCATTTTATTGCCAGAATCTCCGTTCTCCAATTAGGGACGTTTTCTTGGACTCTCCCTTTACGTTTGCTTTGTTTTGCTGCCAGTGTGAGTGTGTGTGTGTGTGTGTGTGTGTGTGTGTGTGTGTGTGTGTGTGTGTGTGTGTGTGTGTGTGTGTGTGTGTGTGTGTGTGTGTGTGTGTGTTGTGCTAGCGGGTTGAGTGGAGCGACAGGCCTAGCCAGGCGGAACAGAGCTGCCACTCAACCTCAGACAAGAGACACAAAGAGGAGGATTGTGTGTATACTCCGTGTGTGTGTGTGTGTGTGTGTGTGTGTGTGTGTGTGTGTGTGTGTGTGTGTGTGTGTGTGTGTGTGTGTGTGTGTGTGTGTGTGTGTGTGTGTGTGTGTGTGTGTGTGCACGTGTATATACTGTATGTGTGTGTTGTGGTTTCAGTCTCAGCCAACACTTCCAGGAGTGAACCATAAAGGTTGTGCTTCTGTGTGTGTGTGCGTGTGTGTGCGTGTGTGTGCGTGTGTGTGTGTGCGTGTGTGTGTGTGTGTGTGTGTGTGTCACTGAAGATATGTGACAGAGGCATATATACAGAGGTGTTGACCTTAAGCCTTGTCGACGTCATTGGTCTGCAGCTGACAGCTAACATGCATGAAGGAGGGGCTTATCTGGGGTTATTTTTTAATCCAAAAAAGATTGTTGACAAGTGAATAAAAAAAGAATAGAAAGATGACAACCGTATTGGGGTGGACAGATGGAGATAGCATTGGTAGATGGACAGTCCTGTATCCGTCCTAATATCATCCCTGTTTTTTTACCGTCTTGCTGTCTCCATTTTTGTGCTCCTTCTCTGTCTTTCTTCGTCACTAGGGCAGAGCTTGCCTTTCCAGCATATGGGTGCAAGCTACTGAAATCATACACCTAACTATGATGCAGTCTATGAACAATTGTAAATAAAAGGATAGTGGTGTTGCAGTAAAATAAAATATCGACTATGTAACAGAAATGGAGGCAACAGCCAAGATGTAGCACATAAAAAAATAGAATTGGCGAGTATGCTACAGTTAATCAAACTAATTACTTTAATGAATAATAAAAACATATCGATTTAAATCAAATAACCTATTTTGGGGGGGAAATTAATTATTATTATTCATTTATTTTCAAAGTAGAACAATTGTGAAAATAGCTGATAATACAAGCTCATAATGCAACATGTTGTGACCTTGTACTGTATATGGGCTAATTTCTATATTTTTGCACGACACCATTCTACAACACAGTATGAAATAAGGTATGCAGTTAATCAGACTGATCAATATATTCAAATATAAAACATCTGTGATATATAAAAAAATATTATTATTATTGTTCGACTAATCGAAAAAGTATTCAATAGAATAATCGCTAAGAAAAATAAATCTATAGTTATTAGCCCTATTTATTGCCATAGTCAAAGAGCCCATATACACATTGCATTCAAATGTGATCTGGATGTACAGTATAATCCTGAAAATGAATGAATACACCTGGCTGACTTTGATTGAGGTGCTCCAAGAGGTGATTGAGGTGCTCCAAGGTCCAATCACAGTGTGACAGTACCTCCAGATGTGATCTGGCAGATGCGACTAGATACTGATTGCAGCGTGCATTTACACCTCCTCGACATGCATTTCTTACTCATTCAGATAAGATATCCAGGAACAGATCACGTTTTAAATTGCGTAAATGCGGTCTAAATTCATTCTACATCAAGCCTATGAATGATTATTACTATTTTACTATTTCATCTTTCAAAACGCTCATTAGGGCTCTGATACCTTTTCCACATGAACCACAGCTGCCCTATTGTGGGGCTGACATTCGGCAAAACGATCTTATCTACAAGCTCACAGTGCGTCACAATGTGACACAATGTACAATGTATTGTATCTATCATATGACCAAAAACGTTTTAGTCTGCTGAAAGAGTGTTCCTGCATGCTGCCTGCACATTATGGAACATAGTCTGTAAATGTTAGTAACATATTATACAACTTTATTTTATAAACAAACTGTATTCTAGGCCTAGGCTAGGGTACTGTACTCTAGATTGTTGGTCATGGGTGCCTGGCACCACTCGTGTTCCCCACCCCCATCTTTCGTCCACTTCTCCTCCTCCTTCCCCATCCCATTAACTGATTGCCTGTGTGTGCGGGGCCGGGGTGCATGTGTGGCTCTGCGTTGGAGCACCATGCAGTCAGGCTGTGGATGTTTGAAGGAGAGGGGAGGTTATTGAGGAGTCAGAAGTGGGACAGACAAAGGAGCTGGGCGAGCCGATGACCTTTTTCTCCAATAGCCTGATTTATACTTAGCTGTGCAATGAAACTCACAACGCGTTCTCTCTTTCTTTCTTTCTTTCTCACACACACACACACACACACACACACACACACACACACACACACACACACACACACACACACACACACACACACACACACACACACACACACACACACACACACACACACACACACACACACACACACACACACACACACACACACACATCCCTCTCTATTTACACCTGTCTTCCCAAACTCATATGATCCTGTTTGGTCCTCCTCAATCAATTCTTCAGATAAATTGATTGATCAATTAAAAATAAATAAATATATATATATATATATATATATACAGTATATATATATATGTTAGGACATTGATATTATGGAGGATTCGTTTTGACCTTAGGGTTGTATTGTCTTCCCTATTTGTTAAGGCCAATTCTCTACTTCTCTTATTCCCTTCTTTCCTCTCCTGTCTCCTTCTCAAATAAGGACACGTAAGAAAGTGTCCTAATGGAGTTCCGTTCAGTGTTCCATGGTCTCCGTGGTGACCAGAGCCTGACAGCAGCGGGTTTGCTCTCCGCTGTCTTTCTAATGAGCAGTGTTCGTTGGCGATGACGTGCGATGCCACCTCATCGCACTTCAACTCAGTCATAGAAGAGTACTTGAAATCGAAAATTACAAGTATTATTTTGGATTTTTCATGGGTTGTTTCTCATGTTTTCGTTTGGAATCAGGGGGGTTGTGCCACTAAAAGGGTTAGCTTATTTCTGCCGTGGGAGTTGTCTAATTGCGGGGTGCCTGTCATTCAAATAAACAGACCAAACCCACATGAAGACAGAGCAACCGATGTGGAATGTTAATTAACAGTCCAAAAGAGAGCATGAAATGGAGATAAACACGCTGCCTGACTGTACACGAACGCTCAGAGTGTAGAAATGGACCCTTGGGGGTAATTCTGACCACTGCAAGTTTTTTTTTTTTATGTCCAAATGCGTAATATATGCTCCGTCGTATGACGGTGTCGAAAATAGCAGATCTGCAAGCTCACAACGCGTTGCATCCACAGTTCCATTTTACTGTGTATGAAAGACATTGTGTAAGAAATATGAGCATGGCAGTTGGACAGTGGTCCAGATGTAAGGCAGACACGCACAGGAAAACAAAACATCCATCAATGGCAAGTGCCTGTCTTCCCTCTCCAGTTTTCCTCCTCTTTCCTTCTCCTCCTCTTCCTCCTCATCGTGCGCTCACTCCTTCAATCACCACAATTGAATTCCATCTATAAATAGCCTTTCTTGTGAAGGACATACAGGCACAGCGTTTTCTGACTGATTACAGTGATGCTTAAAAAGCACACACACATACATGCACGCACGCACACACACACACACAGATGCACTCTCTCTCCCCTTCTTGAGGTGCACTGCGTGGGCTGGCTTCCATGGCAGCAGTTGCTGGGGATCTGTTTATAACTCTGCACTTTATTGGGGCACTTTAATAAGGGACAAGCCTGTTGCAGGACGCAAGGTGAAAGATGCTGCCATGTTATGTATGCACAACGAGCAGTTTGATACAAAGATCTGATCCAATTTATGAGTGTAAGACCTTTTTTTTTTACCGTGACAACAAAGCAGTTTTCTATGCAGTGGGTAATGGAGAGGATGCTGTGGTGCGTTCTATTGAAATAGTCCTTCCTGCCAACCTGTTTCTGCTGACTCAATGCAACGTGATGATGTCCTGCTCTTTGGCACTCTTTCATTTGCTCGCACTTTGTCTTTGTCGCTATCGAATGCATTTCAGGTGTAATATATCATGGCGGTAGTAGAGCCCACACTCTTCACATTTATTAATCTTATTTCTTATTTTATATAAAAACAAAGTTTCTTCATCAGGCCTGATGAAGGTCATTGAGATGAGACTAATTTGGAGGAAGCAGTTTTACAATTCCACTACATTAACCTGCATTTATAATATAAGAGCAGTGTCATAACCATTCAGGCTTAAAGCGACAATGCTTATGTTTTATGTCCGCGTCCAATCTGGCGTGCCCCCTGCTTCAAAAATCTTTATTGTCATTGTAAATTACTAGGTGACCTACCCCTGCTTCAAATATGTTTATTGACATTAGGTAGGCGTCCTACCCAACACCAGGGTCTAAATGTATCAATAGAAGAGTAGAGCAACTATACCTCCAACCACTCAAGATGTGGTACTGTAGTTTTATTGTATTACTACACTCTATCATACAGATTTGTGAAAGACCAGCCGAAATGAAAAAGATGTATTTATTTATCTCTTATTTATTTGTGCATTCCCACAGTGATAACGAGGAACAGATTCAAAGCCGTCTGGCATAAAAGTCAGTACTGCTACGTAAAAGTATCCAGTATTTTATGTCCAGTATTATCTTGTCCAATGTACTAATCCCCTGTTGTCTCCGTTGTCTTTGTCAGGTTTGGAGTGTTTGAGGCTCTCAGTAACCATGCCAGGGATGAGAACGGTCGTTTAGATAGCACCAAAGGCCTGCTGTGTGGGCTTGGAGCTGGGGTGATGGAGGCTGTACTAGTGGTGTGCCCTATGGAAACTGTTAAGGTACACTAGTATTACCCGCTGCATTGTAGTCATATTTATTGACCTGCAGGTTTATACGGCAGGCGTTTAACCTGAACAGCTGCTGCTTATTCTATTCTCTGTGGTTAGCATTGTTTTTTATTTTTGTACTTGCTTATTATTGCTTATTATTCTTTGACCAGCGTTTAGCACAAACCCAGGAGCTCCTGTTGACTTTATTTGACACTGATGCACCTCAGTTACACCCTGTTATTTTGTCTGTTGTTGGAATTGTTTATTTTGCAGTCTATGTAGTCAAGTTTAACCTTCTATGTTCAGATATTTTTCTTTAGCCTGTTGTGAGACAGATAGGCAGACTTCAAAACAGGAAGCGCTATCAAATGTTGTTTGGTCTGGTATCTCACTGTCAACAAGCTCTCCCCCTTCTAAGTTTTGTACTAAAGGGTTAACTTGTCCTTCGTTTTATCACCCAAGGTCAAGTTCATCCACGACCAGACATCAGCCAACCCCAAATACAAGGGTTTCTTCCATGGAGTTAGAGAGATAGTCAGAACCCAAGGTAAGGCACAGTGCCATCTACTGTTCACATTAAGAGTTCACAGTTCATAGCCATGCAATTTAAACGATATGGGTACAAGCTAGCTTAACATTTTGTCCTTTCCAACCTGTCTAGGTCTGAGAGGGACGTATCAGGGCCTCACAGCCACCGTCCTCAAACAAGGCTCTAACCAGGCCATCCGTTTCTACGTGATGACGTCGCTCAGGAACTGGTACAAAGGTAAGTGTGTGCGTTTATGTGTGTGAGCGCCTGAGAATGGATATTACCATGTTTAATTTGAAACATACAATGAGCACACACACTCAAGATCAGAATGATGTACTGTATTGGAAAAGTGGTTTATTTTCTTGTCAGTCCTGACCTCTAGTGGTCAATTATAAAATTACAGTAGTCTGGGTTACCCAGGGTCAGAGTTGAGAAATACTGGCCTTGTACCAATAAACATATTGTCTCTTTTCTTACAACACCATGTTTGCCTGACTGGTTCAAATGTCATCAGGATCAGTGTTAAGCGTCAGACCTTGCAGTGATCGTGCAACCATCACGCCATGATGACCATGGCGCTTCCTCACCTCTAGTCTACATGTATTCTCCCCCCAGGCGATAACCCCAACAAAGCTATTAACCCCATACTGACTGGAACATTTGGAGCCATAGCCGGAGCTGCCAGTGTGTTTGGAAACACTCCCATGGATGTCATCAAGACGAGGATGCAGGTAGAGAGCACGTGCATGGCCTGGCTTTGTTTTTGTTTATTTTCTTATTGTCTCATTTTGATGTATTTTTTACTTTACTATTAGTATTTCCAATTTTCAATACTTTTACTTCTACTCCTCTATACATCTCAGAGGCAAATATTGTCCTTTTTAATCCACTACAATTATTTGAAAACTTTAGTTACTAGTTACTTCGTGGATTTCGATTATTTTTATTTATTATTTTTAAAACGTGTGAAATGGGACATTCTGCATAATGAGTACTTTACCTTTTGGTACTTTAAGTATATTTTGTTGCCAAAACTTTTATACTTTTACTCAAGTACATTTTGAATACCAGACTTTTACTTGTAACAGAGTATTTCTACATTGCAGTATTGATACTTTTACTTAAGTAACAAATGTGAGTACTTCTTCCACCACTGGTTGCTTGTAGTAAAGCTTTTTCTCCAGTTGTTTGAAGTTGTAAGATCTTGATAAAAGTATCGTTAAGCTTTGTAAAATGCAGCTCTGTTCTCTTACCTCTATCACCCAGTGACAATTGATGTATACTGTTCCCTCTCTTTTAAAGGGTCTTCAGGCACATAAATACAAGAGTACATGGGACTGTGCTGTGAAAATCATGCGACACGAGGGCTTAGCAGCGTGAGTACATCTCCATACTTATACTGTGTAGATTAGTTTACATTTCATTTTATTTCAGGAGATCGGTCTACACGGCAAGCCTCAAACTTGTACTCCTCCTCCTGTACAAATGTATTTTGTTGCAGTGTATGGAAAGTCTTCAAATTGGCCTGAATAACACTATCAACATTATATAAAAAACAAAATTGAAGTCACATTTAAGACATCAAGTGTGAACAGTTAGAGTTGCAGTTCTACTCTTGTTGTGATTGTATCACCAATAGTTTCTTTAATTTTTTTTGGTTTGTGCTTTTTACCGCTTTTCCTCCCCAATTTAGTCATTATGTCAATTGATTCCTCCCCACACACATTTCTGTGTTGTATCCTACTGACTCACCTACCAGTGAGGAGCCCCCACCGGGAGGACAAAGAGCTTTCGTGCTACTCCTCCCGCCCAACACTCCCTGCTTACAGGTGCCGCCCCAGTGCTACTTGAAACTGATGAGATCAGTTTCAAGTACACATTTACTGAACAAGCAGTGGAGTGGCTCAGGAGGTAGAGCGGCCGTCTTGGAATCCGAAGGTTCAAGGTTCGATTCCCGGCTCCTCCTGGCTAAGTATCAAAGTGTCCTTGAGCAAGACACTGAACCCCTAACTGCCCCCAATGAGCAGGCTGGGGCCTTGCATGGTTTCATCCGACATCGGTGTGTCAATGGGTGAATGTGAATTACGTTGTAATGCAGGATTTACCATATGAGAAAAAACTGTAAAAGCACCTTTGAATGATAGTTCAGTGTTGCCTTATAAAGCAGTGGAGTAAGGATAATTCCTTTTAACAGGACGTTCATGAAAGTTCTTGCGGGCTTGTTTCCAATGAGGGCCTGTGAGCAATTAGGGGTTAAGAGTCTTGCTCAGGGACAAATTTCATTTCATCGACACATATGCTGGCGTGGCCTGGAATCGTACCTGGGGCAACCAGGGCCTCTGGCTCCCTAGGCGGGCTCACTAACCACTCAGCTATGGCCGCCCCGAGTATGCTATCTGTGATAACCTACAACAGTAGACCATCTCTAGCCTAGCCCATCTCATTTGCAAACTGGAAACCAATGAAAATGATTGTGTGGACAGTGATATCAGCTCCATTCCTGGTCAGTATAGATAGAGCCTTTAGTATTATGTCATCGGTAATGAAGCAAATGATGATCATAGCCTACCAATTAAAGTCAATTGCTAAATATGTGACAACAGTCTGTGAATCACAAATAGACATTTCAACAAGTAAGCTGTCAGTGATTCATAAAATCATTTTAGTCATTATTTTCTGGTGTTATACTGTCGTTCTTGAATACAGAAAGGTTCTATACTCATCTCTCTCTCCCTCTCTGTCTCTCTCTCTATAGTTTCTATAAGGGAACAGTTCCTCGGCTGGGCCGTGTGTGCCTGGATGTGGCCATAGTCTTCATCATCTACGAGGAGGTGGTGAAAGCTCTGAATACTGTCTGGACGACAGACTGAGATGCCGGCAGCTCTGCCTCCTAGCCCTCTGTCACATATCCAAGTTCAGTGTTCCTCTCTGTAAACATTACCATATCCTCTGGGGGTGGGGGTGGGGGTGGGGTGGACGGGTAAAAGACAGATCAGTGTCTTGGTACAATGTTACATGCTACACAGGATGTCAACTAGCTTCTAGGCAGGAGCCCAACATAATTTGTACATAAGAAAAATATAATTGTTAATATTTTAGGGTATGCATGCTGGTATGAGGTTGCATAGTGGACAGGCAAATTTCCTGAGGCGCAGTGGCATCATTTTCCTTGCCTGAGGGTGTTTGGTATTTTGGGGTCTCGCCATGATCTGTGGGAGGAGTGTACACTGCAATTTTGCTGTCAATGAGGCCCACGATTTATGCCGTCCGCCTGCTTGGACCAGGTCAACCGGTAACACCCACTGACCAATTTAGTCGGCCTAATTCAACCAACCTCGCCACTGCGCTGCTAGACCATTCTTTTGTTCTTCGTCACACCCCATTTGCCACGCCATTAACTGCACTTCATGCCAGTTTGCCTTTTCCCCTAAAATAGGGCTCCTAGTCTGGGCAGAGTTGCTGTTGTGTGTTTGTCGGTGTCGGCGCATTAAGGCACCTGACACCAAAACCATACACCTTGTGCCTCCGCAAGACCGCATTAACTGAAGAACAGGGATTCTGTTATTTTCAATCATTCACAGATGTTATAATGATGTTTCCTGCCGGTGTGCAGGTGTCATGCCACATTCTGAGTTAAACTCGCTGTCTAACGTGAGAGACATGAGATCTGGTCAGAGGAGCCAGGTTGCAGTTTACAGCCACATTAACAACCATAACTTCCGTAACGAAGCCTTTTAAAACAACGGTATTGTTTTTATGATATGCCAGTTATTTTTATATGATGCAGATTAGAGTTTAGTTTACTAGCTACCACCAGTTGTAAATGTGTAATGTTTGATTCCTGTGCGAGATGCCAAGCCCATTGTACTACTACTGTTCAAAGAGTGGACTGGACTGGAAGACTAGTCTAAAGATTTTATCAAGAGAAAAAGTTTATTATTTTATGGTTTAAATTATATGGGGAGATGTGGTAAAAGTATTTATTGAGAGGTGAATAATGAATATCATTATAATACAGTTGAGAGACCATTTACTGTTGACATGTGCAGTGATAAAAACATTTTTAAACAGGTTTTGGTGAAAAAACAGTGTTAATTTTGATTTAGGACAATAATGGACTTACTGTCTTTCACTGTGATTGTAAATGACCCCAGAACATTGAGTCAGATTCAAATTTTGATCTCAGCCCTCATCATCTTATCCTGTCATGGAAAACATTTACATGCACACAATCTCTGTAAATAATCAGGTTACGGTGATGATTCCATTAAAGCATTTAGTTTGAAATATCATTATTTCTCTAAATTACCTATGTTTACACAGATGTATTTAGTAATGTGAGAGCATGATGTGATGTAATGCGACCCAGGTCAAATCTCTGTTGGTATTCTTTACTGGAAAGGCTTCTGGCTGCACCATTGGCCACGTTGTCATTTCTGTGCAAATACAATGGCACCTTATCTGTGTCAACTTCTTGCGTGACCTTTCTGACCCATGCACATATACAGTCAAATAAAATAAACCAGACAATGATATTTACAAATGAACCGAAAGTTTAATCCAGGTGTCTTAATCAGAGTTATTATACTTACCGGGATTATAACCTTACTATGATAAAAAATAAATAACTGTAGATGCTGTTTTGCCTTAATTGAGCTCTGATGGGGCTCTTACATGTTAAATGTATCTATTTAAAACACTAAAATACACTGTTGCTACCATCTCTCAGGTTATATCCGCATCCCACTTATCAATGTCACCCTGCCACTGGCTGATTGGTTCCTTCATATAGAACCCTGGTGTGAAAGCTCCACATGGAGATTCAGCACTTCAATCTTCAATTCCACATCCATTCCATGCATTCCAGAAGCCTATCGTCTGATTTGCTCTGTGTACTGAGTGTTTCTTACCAAAAATAGTGATCGACAAGCTGTTGCAGCACGACAAGCTTTTAGATCTGCCATTTTTTTGTGCGAGACATGTACTGTACGTATACATTAGGCTTATGTTGTGAGTCTGGGCAAAAAATCCATGTTTTTTTTGTTGCTGATGATTTGGTGCAATGTTTCGGGGATGTTTAATTTTTTTCTTCATTTTTGTTTTACTGTTGCCCCACGCTGTGCCTTTTATTTGATTATTATCAAAACAAATCATGCTTAAGTTTCTTCCAAACCTTGCCATTTTAAATAACTACTTGATGTGCCATGCGTGTCCTTGTGCCATAGTAATAGTGTAACGTGAGAACAGTCTGAAGCTATACTGTACATGTGCTGTAATGAATATGATGTAAAAAAAAATGATGATTTGAAACTAAATGCATAATTATTTTGTATTTACTGTTGCTGTCTGTCTGGGTGGCCGAAATGAAAATGCCTTGTGCTCCCCACTGCCAAAACAAAGGCAGGCTGTCATGGATAAAGCAAACTGAAGTTAACTTATGTCCAGTATGTGTAGTACTGTATTATTTATGATACTCTGTGGGTTGTTTATGACAGTGCTTGTGCAATAACACCATCCCCCTTCTCCAACTCATTGTGCTGTGGGGGTGGGAATGGGAATGGGGGTGTGGTTCAAAACTCATTAAACTTGAAGCGACTGTAAACATGAACAATGTTTGTCTACTTGTTGCTTTTATCCTCCCTCTTTCCTCTGTTGCTCTGCGCTCTTGGTTACATGCGATCACATTGAGACAGATCAAGGGGTGGGGGGGGGGCTGCGGGGGCAGGTACAGTAGGGGAAGCTTTGGACAGGGAGCTCTTTGTTCCTTACTTGGCCGATGTTCATATGGGGCAATTCTACTGTCCGTCCGTCCGTCCGTCCGTCCATCCATCTCTCTCTCTCATCCAGATCCATTGTGCCTCCGATGTTTGTTGTCAAATGGAATGTACTGTGCTCTGCTGAAGATGAACTGAACTGGAGGTGAGGAGACTGGACAGTATGGACTTCGGTACAAGTTAGAGGCAGCTGGATGGACACAAGTGAAGCATGGGCGAGGGGAGACAGGGCAGGGTCTGCACGACGGCTACGTAGCTAGCGAGAGGAACTAGAATGAAAACATGATGATAAGATGCTTTCAGAACAAACCAGCACATAGCTTGACAAGTGGGACAGTGGAGAAACTGCAGAGCTGCACTGTGCAATCTTACCCTGAACACTAGAGGGGGTGCTGCACCAATGCGATCAACAATGTATGGATCTGTTAGCATTCCTCAGCAGAAATTAGGATTGGGTTAATATTAGCCCCATCCCTCTGTTTTCCCCTCTCTGTCTCTCTCCTCTCTCCCCTCTCTCTCTCTTATGTGGGCACACACGTCTGTCTGTCTGTCTGTCTGTCTGTCTGTCTCTGTCTGTGTGTGTGTGTGTGTGTGTGTGTGTGTGTGTGTGTGTGTGTGTGTGTGTGTGTGTGTGTGTGTGTGTGTGTGTGTGTGTGTGTGTACACCCACAGATACACTCCTCTCCCTCTCTGTGCTCCCTCTACATAGAGATACACTGGTGACAGAGGCCTTTCCTCTCTTTACAACTGTACAATAGAGCTTTATGTGAAGAGTCCCACACCGGACTGTCGTTCAACCCTGTCTTCCCTTCATTGCACATACAATAACATCCTCCGCCTCCTCCCTGTCTCAGTGAGAGAAGAAGTAAGGGAAAATCATCTTCAACTAATCAACTAATGAGCTGAATGACCTGATGAGCTTTGACACAATAAAGACTCAGGGGTAAAACTTTTAACTCAGACCTCAATAGAAGATGGTTCCCATACCGTTAGTCAACTGAGGCTTTCTCTCTCCCGTATCCTCATCACAGAGATTGTTGTCTTTCTTTTACAGTAGCCAATAGCCATACACTGCTCCGCCCCATCCCCCTTCTCCCCCGGGATCCACTAAGGACCAGTGAAGGGAAAGTAATGTAATTGTTCTTGAGTCATTCTCTTCTTCAATAGTTTGGATACTCTTTCTCCCAATGAAGCACAGTCATGCTGTAGTGAAGACCAGTTCAGATCACTGCTGTTTGCTGTGACAATGTTTCAAAGTGTCTTTTTAAACAATTGAATATCGGCTCCAGTGAAAGCGCTGCTGTCCGTGGTGCTGAATTTGATTCAAATTTGGAGATGTATATATTACGAAAACTATTTGCTTTTACCTAAAGTGCATTTTTTTTTGTTAACTTCTTCCTCATCATCTTGTCTTATTGAAGCAATGGCGTTTAGGGATAAGTAAGTGCCTTTGGCCTATGACCTACACACACACACACACACACACACACACACACACACACACACACACACACACACACACACACACACACACACACACACACACACACACACACACACACACACACACACACACACACACACACACACACACACACACACACACACACACACACACACACACACACACACACACACACACACTTTTAAGCTCCACCTGGGAGGAACCAACATGGACTTTCAGATGAAGCAGTACGTCTACAAGAGAAAAAGCGATGGTGTGTATATCATCAACCTGAGGAAGTCTGAAAGAAGCTGTGCAGAAGGTGTGCTCGGCCAGCAGTTTGTCTCTGTGTCAAACACTCTGATGATGTTGTCACAGTAGGATGCTCCGCCCCCAAATACCAACCTCTTTGTCCCGATTATAATGACATGTACAACTCGTACATGTCATTATAGTATCCAGTCACATGGGTGCATCCTCCATGAATATACATGACCTTCCCGAAGACACAGAGTGGCCGTACCTCGCCTCTGGAACAATTCCAGAAACCTTGGGCTTGAATCATCTGTGGTGTCGACATCAAATGCATAAAGTACATATAGTACTTTTTTGTGTCATATGTATAACCCCCCCAGATGAACATGTAGATGATATATCAGCACAGCTGTGTGGCAGTGGGATTGGATGGAACATCAAGGTGACATTCTCCTCTTCCAGTTGTCACTGGGGTCAACTTCCTCCAGCATAAAGACACTGTGTTGAGGACATCAATCTGATCATCCCTGACCCCCTCCAAATGACTAGACTTTGTCTCCCACGGAAACAGCAGCTTGTCTGTGTTTGGGCTCGTTCTTCTTGGCGTAGTCTAGGGAGTCGTACACCATGGCGAAACCTGTAGTCTTTCCTCCACCGAATTGGGTGCTGAAGCCAAAGACGAACACCACATCAGGAGTGGTCTTGTACATCTTGGCAAGCTTCTCCCTGATCTCAGTCTTGGGGACTGTGGACTTGCCTGGATGGAGGACATCGATGACCATTTGCTTCCTTTGAAGCAGCCGGTTTGTCACAAACTTTCGGGTCCTGACCGTCACTGTGTCACTCATCTATGATTGTTGTGTAACGGAATGGTGTCATTCTGTGTGCTCTACCACTTATATTGATTCAGTGGCACAAACATCATGCAAAGTTTGGCCAATCCACAAAGCTGATGGGTTGGGTTGCCCAAGCAAGGAAGTTGAGCCTGTTGATGTCCCTAATATGGTAAATTGATCCCCATAGCAGCCCCAGCCAGACTTTGTGTTCAGCAGTGTTGACAACTAGTTTTCAATAGAAGTTAAATTAAACTCCATTGTGTGAGGAATAGGATGTCACTTGCCAAAAGAATGCATCCACAGGCTAAACATGTGTCGCACCACAACGTGTTTTTAACCTATAGATCTTTGACAATGTTGTACTATGGAGCATACATTTGTCAAGTGGTGGTTATATGTCCATATTTGGTAAACCCAGGGAGAGTTGTAAATGCTTATTGGATAAAAGCTGGAGCAGAGCTGATGCAATATGGCTTCTGCTGCTAAATTCAAAATTCCATTGAACCCGCCTCCCACCCTGACTCCCACTCAAACTGAATGCTGCCCTCAGAAGGCAATCCAATGAATATAAGTCACATCTGCTTTTAGACAATTGAATATCGGCTCCACTGAAAGCGCCGCTGTCCCTGGTGCTGAATTTGATATTCTGATTTGGAGATGTAAGAGTCCATTAGAAAACAACACTGTATTTACTTATAAACCTAAAGTGCAATTGTTTTGGTTAACTTCTTCCTCATCATCATCTTCTTCTTTTCCTTTCTTATTGAAGCAATGTTTGGCGTTTAGGGATAAGTAGGCCTAACTGCCTTTGGCTTGTGACCTATCAATCGTGTGTGTGTGTGTCGTGTGTGTGTGTGTGTGTGTGTGTGTGTGTGTGTGTGTGTGTGTGTGTGTGTGTGTGTGTGTGTGTGTGTGTGTGTGTGTGTGTGTGTGTGTGTGTGTGTGTGTGTGTGTGTGTGTGTGTGTGTGTGTGTGTGTGTGTGTGTGTGAGAGAGTGAGTGAGTGAGTGTGTGTGTGTGTGTGTTCTGAGGGGCGGTGTCCGTGGGGCAGCGGGAGGAAGGAGAGTGCATGTAGCACCGTGTAACCTACAGTAGATTCCACTTTTACGCACCAGTAGTTCGTGTAGTAGTAGGTGACCCGGTGTTTGTGTCTGAAAAGTGCTGTAAAAGTTGTTGTTTTGGTTTCCTCGTCGAACCTTAATCCCAGGTTGCTTTCATTACGTTTTGTATAAACACAGTTCGTTGCATATCTATCTCATTAGTACTTGACCAGGAGAGCTAATTGAAACGCCATCCCAGAAAGGCAGGATACAATTAAAGCAGCAAACCGGGAGTGTGTGCGGGGCCACCACCACCACCGCCGTCCTTTGAGCCGCACAGACAGACAAGTGTCCGCGCATCATCATGGGAGCGCATGGATGGATCTCAGCGCGTTATTATGGGTTCATTATGTGTGGATGTCTGGCGGTGATTCTTCTGTCCCGTGAAGCCGAAGCGGGCTGCGGGGAGAGAGAAAGCCCCCTGAACTGCTGCACCGGGCGAAATAACGAATGCTCCGAGTACAGCAAGCGCAAGACGGTCTGCTACTGTGACACCTACTGTCAGAAGACGGGAGACTGCTGCGAGGACTACCAGCGCGTGTGTCAAGTATCTGGTGAGCTTTGCTTGTTCTGTTCTAAGTCCGTTGGGTTCTCAAAGTGGGGTCCGGCCGGGGATCCCTCAAGGGGTCCTTGGGGGTGTTCCAGGGGGTCCCCCAAATGTGTTAGTAGCCTATAGCATCACAATAATTTTAACCACTTAAACCTTTTATACCTTTTATACTTTATACTATTCTAGCAGATCTACATGCAAGCTCATAGCGTGGCACTAGGTGCCATGCTATGAGCTTGTAGATCTGCTATTTTTGAAAAATCGTGAAAAACGTGTGCAAATCTTTGAATATAATATGTTTTAAACATTTGGTAACTCAAATCTTTGCTTCTGGGGTTGTCCCTGGCACCAAATATTTTGACATGGGGGTCCGCGGCCAAATACATGTCATTTTGGGGGTCCTGGACATGAAAAAAATTGTGAACCACTGCTGTAAGTGATGAAAGCGTTAGCCCGAGGAACAAAACGAAGCAAAAAAACACCTGTTGCGCGATTTCCTCCTTCTTTTTGAATTCTTCTTGCATTATTTACAACAGAAGTATCGTCCAGTGATGCCTGTTGTTCCTTTGTTTTACCGTTTGAGATGGTTGGCACGGAGGTGACACAGAGACAGTGAGACATACTTCACATAGCTGTCTGTCTTTGTTTATTATTGCTGTTTGCTTCAAGTGGCTGGTCACAGATGACAAAGTTTTGAGGTGAGATATTGGACAGTGGTTTGTGTACTTATGAGGGAGAGAGGGAGTGTGTGTGTGTGTGTGTGTGTGTGTGTGTGTGTGTGTGTGTGTGTGTGTGTGTGTGTGTGTGCGTGCGTGTGCGTGTGCGTGTGCGTGTGCGTGTGTGTGTGTGTGTGCGTGTGTGTGTGTGTGTGTGTTTGTTTGAGTTTGTGTTCCTGACAGGCCACATTTTGGGAAATCTTGGGACAAAACCAGTTGATTGCATGTATTATGGGGGACTAAATTGGTACTCCCAATTTGATGTCAGTTTTAGTCTATGGTTTATAAGGTTACGGTAAGGGTTAGGGTTTAGGATCAGTTAAAGAGAGAGAGAGAGAGAGAGAGAGAGAGAGAGAGAGAGAGAGAGAGAGAGAGAGAGAGAGAGATGTGCAGCTTGTTGAGCTGAATGAATGTCTGGAAGGTGCAACATAAATCAAAGGTATTAATATATATATTATAGTGAGGTAAGTGTTGGGAGGGGGTGTGGCACATTACAGCTGACACTATATATGGGCAAACAGACGAATGGAAGCCATGGGAACAGACAGCCAAACATCAGGATTTACAGTAAAAGTCAAACTGTGTGTGAGATGTGAGAGAGAGAGAGAGAGAGAGAGAGAGAGAGAGAGAGAGAGAGAGAGAGAGAGAGAGAGAGAGAGAGAGAGAGAGAGATGTAAATTCCAGAGTGATTATTTAACACTAAATTGGTGCCACAAGAGTCTATTGTTTACACTCAGAGTTAGATTATTACTACAGATCTCCCAGGATGTACTCCAACCTGGAAGGCAGAGCCTCTTTGTAGAAACATCCTGAGTTCAGATACCGTGATTATCTCCATATAGATGGCCTCAGAGCAAGACCCTTGTTTTAAGTGAGCACTAACAAGCACCTATAGGGAGGATCTTAGGTTCCAAGTGCACTTAAAACACAGCAGTGATCCCTCTCTTTAGGCACATTTAAAAGTATACACAGTGGGCCTTTTTGTTTGAGTGCTGTCTCTGTGTGATGTGAACTTGCTGGCTCCTCGATTCATCCAAACTGGCTTATGCATCGCATGGCCTTCCTCTTTTTAATAGACCCAGTGTTATTCTCTGTGTTATTAACATACTGTACGAGCTTGATTATCAAAACACATTAGAATGTGGAGAGGAATACCGTAACGCTGACCATCTGACAGGGCCCTATTGCACTTTATAAGGAACAAGTCAGCCCAGTCAAAATCCAGTCTCACCGTAGAGGTAATGTTGATGCAACATCTATCATTAGGTCATCTCACAACCAGCTGACTGGATTCCAATATAACCATATCCAGGTCCAGTTTCTCTCCTCTGCGTCTGCCAAGCTGAAATATTACAGGAGAAAGACCAGGACACCACCCCAGATCAGTGTTAGGTCATCCCCATACTGTGTTTGACAGCAGCGGGCCCCTGAAAGGTCCCTCTAACGGCTTCCAGACTGAGGCGATTAACGCAGTGGACATTGCGTGTCTGTGTGACAGAGCCAGTGCCGAGCAGAGCAGAACAGAACGGAACCGTCTCTGGGAACCAGAGCTTACAGTGAATCATATAGCAGGGGTTATGTACTCCATACATTATGCAGATTAAAGCACTGTTCCCTTCACAGGATGAACAGCAGTTTTTATGATCTCAGTTTTTAAGGTCAGGTGTTTAGATTTAGTTTCAATGAAAGTGTTTCACTACTCATGCAGTCACTGATGTCTGGTGTTATTGGGAGTTGCTGTTTGCCAAATGGACACCGGCTCTGTATAAAGTGATGGCGCCAAAAACTCCTTGAAGTGTGTTATTTGAACGATTGTTGTAATAAACTATCATAACACTTACTATTTTTAGAGGCTTTGAGGGGAACCTGTGTTTGGAACTTTAGTTTGACAGGTTAGAGATACACTGGCGTGTCTAGCCTGTTCTGGTGTTTTTGTCACAGCTTTGTAAACCTGGCTGTGACCTATGAACCCAGTATGGGTCAATGTGTTTAACAAGGAAAAATAAATACGACTCCCTCTCTTGCAAAATGTCTATTCTGAAATCTTTCTCTTTCTCCCCCTCCCTTCTTCTTCTCTCTGAAACCTTTACTGCATAAACAAAATTGTGTCACTTTGGCTCGAGTTGAAGCACCTCTAGGTTTTCTTGCCTGCCGTTAGACTCATCTGAACCTGATTCTGCAGCTCTGTAAGGCAGCGTCTGTCCTGGTCTATAATTAACACCCTGTCAGCTGCAGGTGAGTAAAGGCCTGTCACGGTGGGTGACATCAGAGGAAAGATAGAAAGACGTGTTTGAACCCAATGGAAAGAAATGCTTAATGACGCACTCGAAACCACGCTTGTTGCCACACAGCAGCAGGTGGGGGGATGTGTGTAAACATTTCATTATAATCATCAATCTTAATCCCATTATGTTTGGATTGTAGGCCTAAGCACACAGCAAAGTTCTCAGTGTTAACTAACTCATTTCCAACTTAACTAACTGAGGATTTTTATACTGTGACCGTGACGTCTGGTTGTTCTCAACTCAACAGGACACAGTCTTTCCCTCAAATGCATCAGAGGTCTGACCATCATTCATCTGGTCGTCCTCCTCTCTTCTCCTCCCTCATACTTATCCCTTCTGTTTTCCTTTCCTCTGCCTCCAGAGCATGTTGTTATGCCAGAATGTTTTCCTTTCTTCCTACCCCCCCCCCCCCTCTTTCTGACCAGGGTGTGGGCCGTGGTTGTAGCCAAGGGTTTGGCACTGCTGTGCTGAGACTGACCAGCTGTTGTAGTTATGGCTTTCTGTCCTGTTTCTCCTAGTATTCAGGTAGTAGCCTATACACACACAGTAGGGAAAGTGGGGAAAGGGAATATTTTCTGCTTTCCAGGGGAGCAGAAATTTTACTTTAACCCGCGACACGCTGACAGGCCTAGGTGACCGGACCGCTACGCCAGCAGTCCGGGCCACTCATCGGCTTCCCTGATTGGACAACCCAACCCATCGACTTCACGGATTGGTCTAGCTTTGTGTCATGTTTGTGCTACTGCTCCAATACACTGTACTGTAAGTGGTATCGTACACAACAGGTCAGTGCCAGACTCTGGTGGTGTAGTGGTGTGTGTAGTAACATTGCATGCTCATGCTCTCCACCATAACAGTCGACTCGACATATCATGTGTGTATTGTTAGAATAGACAGGAATCTGGCAAAAAATAAATCTGGCTGTGAAATCCGTGTAATAGGTCTACAATTTGTGTAGAAGTAGTGTGCTATCTATGGCTCTCAGAAGGTGCCTGAGGGTTGTGGGTGTGATTCCTCGTCTGCCCTGGACCCCTTGTGCCTCGGGACGATCACTGTCCACTACTGTGTCCTGTCTGGTCAGCAACACCTCAGGACGATCACTGTCCACTACTGTGTCCAGTCTGGTGGTCAGCAACACTCACGCACGTTGTTCATATGCGCTGACCTCAAAGTCAGAATTGTTGCGGTATTACAGCTCGTCGTCAGGAAACGCAGACGTGACCTATGACCAACTGAAGCAGATCCTGGCCATCAACTTGGGACAGGTGAACCTTGCCCTTCAACTGGACTCAGAGGAGTTCAAGGAGAAGTATGGTGGAGATAAGCCACAACCGACAGATAGCATTGTCTTCACCTGCCTGGCTGGGATTAGGAGCAAGAACGCTCTCGACGCGGCCACCTCATTGGGATACAAAGATGCACAGCATTACCCTGGTGGATGGCAAGACTGGGAAAAAAACGAACAGCTGAACTGATGGAGAGACAGCTAAACAGGAAGGCTCTCTCAATGGTTGAAGTCCCACCTGATCAGTCTATAACTGGAGTCTTTCTCAAAGGCTCTTATAAAAAAGATGGGTTGATTGTGCACTTATTATTATATAATACACAATTGTTAAGGCATAAATCTGCTGTGTGAATGCCAAAGACTTTAATACCCGCAGGAGTTTACCCACAGCTCAGCGACAACCATTTGTTTGCTACCAGCTACTATAACTGCTGCTCATTGATTGTAATATCTAACGTTATTAGTAATGGGTAACAGGTACCGCACTCCCTGGGTTCTCTCAACGGGTACAGCCAGTAGGTACAACAGGTATTGCATAACAGGGTGGAGCATGCTGCATGCATTCCTAACTTGCATCGTACCCAACTTACACCATTCCTGACTAGCGTGGTCCCAGAGTGAGGTAATAGTTACGGTAGCTTATTTAAGTTAAAGAACTATTGTAAAAGCACATAGATGAACACTGAATTCAAGTTCCCAATACTTTATTGAAATGTTTCAGACAAATCAGACTAGGTTAGGGTCAAATCCAATACATTGTTTTAGCTTAGCACTGTAGGGGCAGAGCCATCTGAAGAGGGTCTGTTTGTACAGTATGTGTGCGTGTGTGTGTGTGTGTGTGTTAGGCATGGGACGATATACGATATTATCGTATATCGCGATAAAAAACGTCCATGATAACGGTATCGCAGGGTACTATAATTATCGCAAAAATTATCAGGCTTTTGGGAGCAGCCCGGACAGTTGCTTGATTCAGTATTTAGATATTATATATATATATATTAATTTTATCAGACGCCCCTCTCTCTAGTCTTAACACCTAATCTGCCAGAATTATTTCAGATTTTTTGCTGTAGACTGCCAGAGATTTTTCATTGAAAAAAAAAGTACTCAGGAGCCGAGATACAGAATTTTAAAGTTTTAAGTTAACAAGGAAGTGGATAGGAGTTTAAATCTTCGATAAATCATATCTCCTTGGTCTTTGGGTCTAAAAACAAGAACGCAGATCTGTGTCTTTGGCAACCAGGCGAGAAATTAATTAGAACGCAGATATGCGTCTTTGGCAGCCAATGTGTTAACATTACCTGCCAAGATATTAAACATAGTTTTTTATCCCTTTGCCAGCGCAATTACCTTAATCCGACGATCTTTGAAACGCAGTGGAAGCCAGATTGTGTACAAAAAAAAGTCCCTGTGAGGAGGCGGAGGGATCCGTGTGTCCATTGGAACAATAACATTCCAACGCCGATCGGCCATTTTGGGGCTATGGCCCGTTGAAAACGGGTGGTTTTCAATGCATAAAAAAATAAACTGAGTTAGGAGTGTTTTTCTAAAAATCGCATAGTCAGGGTGGATGGATGTGAAGTTTTTTGGAATTACATCACATCCACATATTTATTCTCTGAGTGACGATGGATCATCCCAAAGCTGTGTTAGGGTGCCCCTTGTGGAATTAAAAAAAATAATAATAATTTGATAATAGAACGCCATGGCAGGCAACGTGTTAATTTGGTGAATCCATCCATCCACCCACTTATCCATCCATCATCCATCCAGCCATCCCTCTTCATCCACTTATCCAGAGGGTGGTGGAGGTAACAGTTCCAGCAGAGAATCCGTCTTCCCACATCATCCACTTAATAATCTCCACTGGTCCTTGGTCTACACATGTCACTGTGAACCACATGATGTTTTTATGTTTCCCCTTCGTCTGCATTTTCTCCTGAGGGCCATCCTCTTCATCTTTCTCTGATATGCTTCGACCCCGTTGCCATTTGCAGTTTGTTTGTTTATTATTATTATTATTATTATTTTTTAAAATGGGATCACAGTTTGTTTCTCTTTTTATAGGGCTATGTTCAGAGCCGTCTGGGAGAAATGTGGGGCCCGCTGCGAAGTCGCGTGTGCGCGCCCCCATCCTCGCGCGCGGTTTTGGGCGGATATTTCCGAGTTTTTGGTGGTTATTTGCGGTGATTTCTTTTTATAACTCTTAACAAATGTGATTCTGTTCATTAAAAAAAAAAAGAAAAAAAATCTTTTTTTTTCTTTTTTTTGCGGGGCCCCCCCAAGCGCGGGGCCCGGTGCGGCCGCACCGCTCGCACCACCCTTCCTGCGGCCCTGGCTATGTTATGGTTTCAGTTATTGTTGGTAGTCATGGCCGCCAGTTCCCACCTGATGTCATGTGTGAGTTCAGACTGCTCCACACCATACTGAATAACTGCTAGCTTGCATAACATCTTCAGATTAGGACTTAAATCTAAGATCAGCACACCTGTTGACCTGATCATGGTCAGGTCAACAGGTGTGTTGTATCCTCCAAAGAGGATGATACGATCTCCCACCATGCAACAGCCCATCAAATTCCTACCACATGGGGCTTTCCCTTTGGGCTCAACCTTCTTCCACGAGAGGATCTGTGGATTGAATTTCCACAGATCATTGAATAATTGCTTTGAGTTGCTGCCACCAAATATGTACAGCTCTCCATTGTAGGCAAAGGCTGAATGACCCGCGCGTCCTTCTGGAAGAAGCTGTGGAGAAGGTGTGCTCAGCCAGCAGTTGGTCTCTGTGTCAAACACACTGATGTTGTTTTTGAAGTCCCACTGGACCCCCCTGCCCCCAAATACAAAGATCTTTGTCCCGATGATGGTTGCAGAGTGACAGAGTGCAGTTGGTGGAGTGGCTCTGGTGTTAATTAAAGACCAGACCATTGTGGTTGTGTCCAACTTGTAGATGTCATTAGTGTGTCCAGTCAGCTGGGTGATTCCTCCATAAATATACATGACCTTCCTCAAGACACAGGCTGAGTGGTGGTACCTCCCTTCTGGAACGGTATCAGAAATATTGGGTTTGGACCATCTGTGGTTGTCAACATCAAATGAATAAAGCACGTTACAAGTAAGGATATCCCCCCCAGATGTAGACAATATCTTCTACCAGAACAGCTGTGTGGCCCATATGCACACAGGGAACCTCAAGGTGATGTTCTCCTCCTCCAGTTTTCACTGTGGTCAACTTCATCCAGCGTAAAGACAATGTGTTGAAGATGTGGACATTGCTATCACTGTGGTTGCAACCGCGATCGCAACCTTCAAAAGAGTACAGCTTGTGTCCGACTGCCACAGCAGCCGGCCAGGAGGAAAGCCTATGTCCTCCTTTCAGATGTATCGTCCAGTGAAACATTTCACACACCAGCACCACTGTGAATCAGTGCAACTAATTTACAGAAGAGGTTAGAAGGCAGGGCAACGTGTTGCTAACAGTTTCTGAATGGTGTTGTGTTGGGAAATAGAATAAAAACATTTAAAAGGACAATTATGTTGAATGTGATGACGATGGTGTGATGTCATTCCTAGATGACATCATTATTATGGAATAGCTGATGACGTTACTCAAAGTGAATGGCCACTTTAGCAAAATCTATAATCTGAAATGTGCTAATAATAAGATGTGTTTTGTCAGTACTATGACACCAGTACTATGACATCAGTCATCCATATTTGGGCACATCGAGATAAAGACACGCAGACAGATATGCAGAGATGTAGAAAGGCAACAACACCTTGGAAACAGAGTGTTTGTGGACTGGTAAGAGTTTGAGGCTCGATGCTCAGGAAGAGCTTCTACCCAGCAGCTGTTAAGAGTCATAAACAAGGACATGGTCAGTTCATAGGTGGATTTAATGGGGGGGGGGCAGGGTGGGAATTGCCCCCCCCTGGCGGCTGGGGACGTTTTTTTCTTTTTCTTTTTTCAATATATATATATTTTTTTTTATATATATATATTTTTGTAATAAAAAAATATGAATTGTGAGACATAAATCTGAATTCTATATCTGTTGCGCAGTAGTTGGGAGTCGGATCTACTGTACACTTTATGGAGTAAATGTTTTGTACTGAATTAATTAACCAAAGTAACCGAATTAAAGTCACAACCCCCCCCCCAAAAAAAGAGTAACAACCCCATGGAAAACCCGAAAATTTGCGCTTGTACTGAATTAACCAAAGTAACCGAATTAAAGTCACAAACCCCCCAAAAAAGAGTATCAAACGCGCGGAAAACCCGAAAATTTTGCGCGCTCGCATGCGAGCCTGTGCCCCCCCCAGGGCTAATGTGAAACTCCGCCTATGGGTCAGTTCCTGTCTTTCTAGAATATCTAATCTTCTTCATCTTCACCCCCCCCCCCCTCTAAGATATCTAAGATATACTAAGTGGCATTTTAAGATTTTTAAGCATATTTACATCATCGTGATAATATCGTAAATCGCAATTATTTTGCTCACAATAATCGTGACATGAACATTTCATATCTTCCCATCCCTAGTGTGTGTATGTGCTTGTGTGTGTGTGCGTGCGAGCCTGTCTGTCTGTCTGTCCGTCTGTCCGTCCGTCCGTCCGTCCGTCCGTCCGTCCGTCCGTCCGTCCGTCCGTCCGTCCGTCCGTCCGTCCGTCCGTCCGTCCGTCCGTCCGTCCGTCCGTCCGCCCGCCCGGGGCTAATCTTGAACCAGACGGCTCAGTGCCAAATTGATTGCATGCTGCCAGTAGGTCAAGGAAATGAATGTTTCATATATATACTTTTTGAAAATATTAAACTTTTTAAAACTTTAATTTTATACTGAAAGTCAAAGAGTTCAGATTGGGCTGAAACTTTGGCCAAATTTGTGGATGACTAAAACATACAGTAATACTGACATCATAGATGACTAACGTCATACATGTAACATGACTGATGTCATAGATAACTGACATCATAGACTTGACAGAGAGATCCACATGGGAGCCACAGCGTTATTACCCTGTCTTGTTTATCGAGCACAAGATAGCTAGTGCATGTCTTCACTCTTCTTGTGTCTTTCTCCAGCCTCAACATTTATGCTGTTCAATTAGGTTTGAATTGTTAATTGAACTCTGAAAGTGTCAACACTGAGAACCTTTCTGTGTAGAGTGAGAGTTGAGAGTGGGATGAAGGTGCAGCAGAGTGAATTTGGTACACATGGATGCATTGCCTGCTCAGACATGAGCAGGACTGGGGGACTCTTGCCTCATACTTCTGAGAATATAAGCCATTTGATCTCCTGACTTCCATTGCGTTTTCACCTGTATCCTATCCCTCGCTACTGTGACAATCCCAACTTCCCTCCTCGGATTAACCAACCTCTACTGTATGTCAGCAGCGGTTTATAACATCTTTATTTATTCATTTTATTCATTCATTTTAACAAAAAGCCGTCTCAGCTGTGTTTTGTAAATGAGTCCTCAGTCCGCTCGGCTCAGCTCGCCCTGCAGTGTCTGCAGGAAACATTGAAGACGTCAAGCCTGTTATTACGGTTTAGTCCTGTGTCCTTCACACCTATTAACAGGTTTATGCTTGTTGTACAACATTATTAACTGAGTTTAATAGTGTGTGTGCGTGCGTGTGCGTGTGTGTGTGTGTGTGTGTGTGTGTGTGTGTGTGTGTGTGTGTGTGTGTGTGTGTGTGTGTGTGTGTGTGTGTGTGTGTGTGTGTGCGTGCGTGCGTGCGTGCGTGCGTGCGTGCGTGCGTGCGTGCGTGCGTGCGTGCGTGCGTGTGTGTGTGGGGGGGGTCCTGTGCAACAGCTGGACATCTGGGTCCCATCAGAGAGGAGGAGGTGGGGGAGGGGAGGAGGAAGGAAAGGGGCGGGGGGGGGGGGGGGCTGCGGGACAAAACAAGAGGACAGATGGGGAGATGGGATAGTGGGGGACAGACAGATAAAGGGAGGGAAACAATGCAAACTGGGACGGCTGGTCTGATAGCAGGTTCATAACCCCTTTGTTATGAAACCATAAAATGGAATAGAGGAAGAAAGAGCTGGATGAGGGACACTGTAGCACCATCTCACTGGCAAGACAATCCATTTTGCTCTCTTTAGCTTTAGTTTCTGCCTTGAGATTGCCTGCCAAAGTATAAGATAAAGGAGAGGAACTTGCGTAGACTTTCATTTTTATTTTGGTTCAACAAGTATCGGGACATTTTGTCTGAAGCTGTGCCACGAACACAAATGGGAAATAACCCTCTCCAAGCAGTCAAAACATCCTCATTGCTTTCATTCTACGAAGCAAAATCTGTACATTTTTACTGAAGAATTAAATTAACTGCTGTGTAGTGCAAATGTTTTTCTTTAATGCAGCTTTCTTTCTTTTCCTTTCTGTTTAACTATTGTGAATACAGTGTTGCACACTCTATACAGCCATTATACACTGAAATCTTAGCAAATACTGTAATTTGACAATACCCTTAAGTCCATTGATGTTAAGCATCATCATCATCATCATCATCATCAATCACTCACTGAATATTTCTCAAATGGAGAAAATCTTACAGGCAGAACAGTTGCTATTTTATTTTTGAGGGGACAAAAGCTGAACATGCTGACAAGCACCAGCACCAGGGGGGTCCGGGGGTCAAAGGTTGTTTTTGGAGAAGTTGTCGATGACAGGAGGGGTGCAGGGGACAGCAGTCGCGGTAAAGTGCCCATGGGTCAGACAGTGTCAGACTGTCAGCGGTGTTATCATGTGGGTGGTGGAATTCTTGCGCCGGTGGTACCAGCAACCGAGCGGGGGCCACCAATGTTTGTTAATTGCCTTGTGACCCCTGGTGGCTCAGGGGCAATGGGCTGAGACCTCCAGACACATTCTGAGCTGTGTGTGTGTGTGTGTGTGTGTGTGTGTGTGTGTGTGTGTGTGTGTGTGTGTGTGTGTGTGTGTGTGTGTGTGTGTGTGTGTGTGTGTGTGTGTGTGTGTGTGTGTGTGTGCGTGCGTGCGTGCGTGCGCGTGCGCGCGCCCGTGCGTGTGCGTGTGCGTGTCACCAGAGGGGTAATACCCCACATTTCCTCTTGGGTGCGGGAACCAGTCGACCCTGGCGGGGCACACCCTGCCTGTTGGCCTTCCCTCAGCAGTAAAAGACCTCTGAGTCTGACAACTGCTCTGCCTGCCTCACATGTTCTCTCTCCTCTGTAAGAAGAGCAATGCAGCAAAATGCACAGGCCGGCCAATAAGCTTGCGATTTTATATCAAGAAGGAAGGATAGGTTTTTCCGTGTAAGTGACAACTGAGGGTGGAACATGCTCAAAGCGGTTGGGGGTTTTATTTGGGAAAATAAATGGTCAGGGCTGTGTGTGAGTGTGTGTGTGTGTGTGTGTGTGTGTGTGTGTGTGTGTGTGTGTGTGTGTGTGTGTGTGTGTGTGTGTGTGTGTGTGTGTGTGTGTGTGTGTGTGTGTGTGTGTGTGTGTGTGTGTGTGTGGTTATCTGGGAAAGGCGAGCGTCAGGTGGGCAGCACTAATGTGCAGGAATGCAGAGATTCCACAATAGCTTTGTGGATTGCCTGTGTCACTGAGACCCCCCCCTCCCCACACACACCCCAACAGGACCATGGGAATGAACTGAGCAGGCGGTACCTTGAAAGCTCTCGCTCTCTCATTCTTTTTCTCTCTCTCCCTCTCACTTTCACACAACACAGTACACACACACACGCAATCGCTCATACACACTCTCTCATATACACACACTCACTTGCTTTGACTCTCATACCCACATATGCGTGTGTTGTGTGCGTGTGTGTGTGTGTGTGTGTGTGTGTGTGTGGGGGTGTGGGTGTGTGTGTGTGCATGCACGACTGCGCGTGCATATGTGTGTCAGTGTGTTATGGTGACAGAGTGAGGAAAATTAGATGATGATGGGGGATTAGATTCAGTTATGGTATATTTATCCCCGCACTTGCCATAATTCCACAAAGGACAATGAAGGGAGATCAAGCTGTGTGCACCTGCTTCCACTATCCTGAAGAGTTGTATGTGCTTATTATACAGACGAATTAACCATAGGCTATAAATGCTGGAATGAAAATGAATTAAAAACAAAACAAAAACATTTCAGTGTTTTGTGTGCTTTTAACAGTACATTTTATGCTACTTGTGCATTTTTTTTATTTCATTCACATGCGTGCACATGCATGTGTGTGCATGCATGCCAACAAATGTATGAATAATTTTGCAATTGTGTAGCCAAACTTGCATGTCATCTTAAATTGATATTTGGGCCTCGTGTGTCATTCCCTCTTTCAGAAGTAGACGTTAAATGTCTGTTCTCAGCTGTTAAATCTGTTCGTCCAGGCCTCATTACTCTGGGAGAGGTTTGACTTTGATCAGAGCAGCCATCTAACTAATAGAGCTTCCGCCTCCTCCACTTTAATTGGTTGAAATGACTCTCTGAATGGGTGACTTGATTGTTGTTGCAGCTACTGTGTGTGTGTGTGTGTGTGTGTGTGTGTGTGTGTGTGTGTGTGTGTGTGTGTGTGTGTGTGTGTGTGTGTGTGTGTGTGTGTCTGTGTGTGTGTGTGTGTGTGTGTGTGTGTGTGTGTGTGTGTGTGTGTGTGTGTGTGTGTGTGTGTGTGTGTGTGTGTGCGTGCATTAGTGCACAATTTGAGTTTTTATGTATGGGTGGCTTAACAGAAACCAGAGGTGAACACAGAATGTAGAATGTAGGCTCCTGTTTGTAGGGCGCCACATAGCTAGACATAGACTTCCTGAGTCTGGCTTTGTTGACAATGCACTTGCCACCCGTCCAGACATACCTGTAAGTGAATATTTTATTCAGTATTGTACATATGCAGCTCTGTACCTGTGTATTCACTTGCACACTTAAGGGCAACCCCATCCCAATAAATGGACACGTATGAAGTAAGAGCAAACGCTGTGCAACTTGGTTTTTACATCTTTGACCTATGTGTTCTTAACTCACCCAACCCTCAGCTGATCTCAGTTTCTCCCTGCTTCCCCAGCAGCCATTGACTGCGTGGTGGGACCATGGGGTCCCTGGTCTGCGTGCACGTCTCTGTGCGGGGTTGGCAGCACGGAGCGGAGTCGCCAAGTATCCATTCCCCCTAGAAACGGAGGCACGCCCTGCCCTGACCTCAAACAGCGAAGAGGATGCTTCGGAAACGACGCCGTTTGCAGCAGTTCCAAAGGTAACGCTTAAAGGAGCAATAGACATCATTCAGTCACTAGATTTTGCACTTTTACCACACCTTGCATACGTTTTTCTATTTCCTTGTCACCTCTATAAGGCAGCAAAGGTAGCAATCATGTAGTCCACGAAACTGTAAGACGACGGCTGCCTCTGATGAATGTATTTAGGGTATAGCGGGTATCTTACCCAACATAAACACATGGGTAATGGCAGCCATCAGCTCAAGGCTTAAAGGAGTAAACAAAGCTCTCTGTCACATGACTGACGACCAATTTGTACCTAATTTGGTGATTCTGAAAATAGTACAAGCTCATAGCACATTGCAATGTGACAAAGCGTATCATTGTACGACAAAGCATAAATCAGACTTTATATCAGGCTTAAGTCAGACAGGGAGTTCTGCACAGACAACGTTCTGTGCATGAGTAAGTGCATGTGCACACTGCACACCACATCTACTGTACACCTGGTCAAAATTCTATGGGGCCAATTATAGTACATCCATTTGGCATTTCAATATTCTCTGAGGTAGCTGTTGTTGACAGTTAGCATCATGTTCACACAAAACTGGTCCAGAGTCTTATCTACAGCTGCACTGCTTCAAATCCACCCTTTCTCCCACTGAATCACTTTCCTAGTAGTGAAACAGCAGAGTCCAAGACTTCCAAGAAAGGCTCAGGTTTACACAGTCAATGATTTACGCAATAGTAGTACTTCCTTTCACATACGTTTGTTTGCCTAAGCCAACAATCCTGGGTCAATGAATCATATCAATGGGAGAAGATATTGCGAGTGAAACTTGAAATGTGTGTATGTGCTTTCACCCATGTGTCCTCTCCCTCTTATAAAAGGAGGACATATTCGCAACCAGATGAAGGTCCATATGACGAAAGCATTTCTTTCTTTTGTAGTTAGTTCTGCTCCTGAGCCCAGTTGGGTTGGATGTGCACACCTGCTCACCTTTTTGTAATGCTCTCCTCTCCCTCTTATAACATGACATGATTGGGTTTTAAAGTATTGCTTTTCCCCCAATCCCACTCCTTGCAGAGGTGGCAAAGATCCTGCCTGATTCATTCAAGAGGAACTTCAAGGACCCTTGGAGACGACCACACATGCTGATGAAGGAGGAGAGGCCCAGGTATAGGGGCTTCCATTGGCAGGCAACTAATACAAACACCAGTGTGAGACTACTGACCCAGACAGCCCACTCGGTCTCTATAGCATATAGTCATGCGCACATGTAAGGGATGTAGAGTTGGGAGGGGGGGGTAACTACTACACAGTCTACTACACAGTAACTACTGCACAGTTAAACCTTAACTGTGAGCCATGAGCCATGGCTCGTGGCTCATGGCTCATGGCTTCCGATAGTATCTAGTACAGAGCTATGAGCCATGGCTTGGCTCACAAAGTATAAATTAGGCTTAACTAGCACATCTGCAGTGGATAGAGGTGGTCTTCCTGCTCTTCTACTGTCTGAGACATTTTGACCGTGATCAGGTAGGAACACTACTGGTTGAGTGGTATTGCTTGAAGCTCAATGCACAGTATCTCCCCCCAAGTTGGCCTCACATCTTAGCTTAGTGGCATATATTTTGTCTCCTGCGCAGAAGAAGCACTTACATCTTGATTTGAGGATTGCAGCTTTAATTTAACTGAGAGTCTACAAAGGTAAAGGTCTGTAGACTCTCAGAGTTACAAATGATAAATGAGCACTGAGGATTTTACTGTGTAGCATACAAAATAATCTGTCAAGTACAGTGTTAATAGAGCCCACTGCATAGTTAGGATCGGTAAATGCAGTACAGTAACAAATACCCTGAACAACTAAAGGATACAACATTATTATTGTCATTATAATTACTATTGTTATTATTATTATTATTGACTTGCCTATATTGCTCTGAGGCTGAAGCTTTTATTTTGAAAACTTTGCCTGTTTCATAATTTCTATGTCACTATTTCAAAAACTTTTTGAGATGGAATTCATGTGAAGTTTTGAGTTTGACTCAGAATTTGTTTTCAGATCACCCTGAGTAGCAAAAGATAAGAAATTGAGACTAAGGCCAAGGTTACCATAACGCACAAACTAAGCTTGAAATTACTTTGACGGCAGGAGGTAACCTTTGTCACTGTATGTTTGTGTGATGAGCTGACCTTGATTGATATGGCAGCAGTACTAATCCACGTAAAGGGCAAAACTTCTCTGCATGCACGTCACCTCTGATCAAAGCTGATTGTGGATGGGGCTCAGTGTCAGGACAATCAGACCCCAGGGAACACACATCTTGGCCTGTTTCCTGGCTAAACCGAGCCTTTTACCCAGATTAAAGTGGACATCGGATACCTTTGTTTTGACTGAAGCACAAAGCAAGTGAGGATTGGAAGTGGATTACTCATAAATGTGAGGCCTTATCCATGATTAACACAGTGCTAGGCTGATTTCTCATGGACATCTGGCACGCTGACTAGTTGCCAACGGTGTCTTGGAAATTGACCCAGAAAATGTGGTTCTGACCTGGTGCCAAAATGGGATGAAATCATGATCTGTAAGGGTTATCTTTGGTGTACAAAATGATCAGCATCAGCCTTATTGCAAGACAGTGTGGCATTTCCTGGGATTTAGGTCTCCAGCATAAGAGACAACATGTCTATCACTGAGCTAAGATAGAACATCTGCTTGCCCAGGGGAGATATTGCGCTTTGGGCTTCAGGCACCACTTATCAACTAGAAGAGCAGGTAGACCACCTCCAACCACCACAGATGTGCTAATTAGTTGTATAAATATACCATACCGTAACCCTACCATACAAATTGGTCAAAATAACATTTTATTCACTAAAATAAGTTCCAGATTGCAGCTTTAACTTACATATAGCTTAACACAGAATTAAGCCAGAACAGGTCTGAAAACAAGATTTCCTTTGCTTATTGTTTGCAGCATTGAATTTCTTGTTGTTGCTCAATATTTCTTAAAATTTTATGACTTGTTTGCAACCAGATTATATAAAATGTGAACCGCAATGCAAGCCTGAATACTCAAAATGGATCCAATTGTCTTGGTATAATTCTGCCAAAGTGCAAACCACTTGTAAATTCTGGGTGTGATCGAGGTCTTGCGGCAAAGGTTCATATTTCATTCAGCAAAACATCCCAATGCGGATGATTTTTAGTCACAACCAAGTGGATCAGAGACAAAACAAATAGGGCTCAAGTTCAAAGTAGCTGCCACAGAGAACACAGTGAACTGGAAAACAAGCCTTCATTATTGTTTCGAGTTCACAGTATGAGCAAGGCTGGTGTTACTGTAGGTGACCATGACCCTGCTTGGACACACTGAAATAGAAAACGATTGAGTTGCTTAACGATGTAAACCCTATATAATTTGTTGACCGGAGTCACCCAGGGCTCTATAGTAGGTCCCCTCCTTTTTTCCCTCTACAGGTGATTGCGTAGTGAGATTTCTCCAATTTGGTGCAATGTTACCATTATGTTTACCAGTGATAGAATATGACCTTCTCAGATAGTTTGTAAAAGAAAACGTGAACTGACCTACTGAGGTATTTGTTTGGAGAAATGACAAAGTTCAGAGAAATGTATGTGTTGATAATATTTGTAATTATACCACCAGCACCACCATTACACTATTAATGTCATGCACCCTCTAGAGGCAGCTTGCGCACACCAGGGGGTGCACACACCAATTCCTGCTTTTCACTGAATATAGCCGATGATCTACAAGCTCACAACACGTTGCAAAACAACACGTTTTTGCCGGTTTATATTAAGCATCTCAAGGAGATGAGTGTAGTTACGGTAAAAGCCTTTGTTTTCATAGTGTTTTCTATTTTAATTCTGTAATGCATTTAGACTCTATTTAATAAAGGTGCTGTATAAATCAAGTTTAGTACGATGAAGGGGGTATAGTAATAATGCCACAACACCATTGGTTAAAGACTGTTAACCAATGGCTAACAGTCTTTTATCTTCTTATGCGTGATTGTAGTTACTGATCCAACTTAATTTGAAGGGTCGGACCTCCATGGTGTCTTTCATCAGTCCATCGTAGGTTGATTGCTGATTGCTTCAAGGTAGAGAAGACAGAAGAATGCCGTTTTGGAGTCTTTTAAAACAGCCTGTAACTCTTCAGGTACTTCTGAAGGTTTCCTGCATGGATTTCTTTTGCTGATGTTTGTAGTGGCATACATCATGAGAGAATGATAACAGCCCTAGACTTGATTCAAACAATGAGATACTACTGGTTAGGTATGTTGCGTTGTGACTGGCAGTCTGTTCACTATCTGGGTTTCTTAGAGTAATCTCAAAGTCCAGCTGTGTGTTTTGGCTTGGGTTCACCCTGCAGACCATGTGTCTGGATTTCAGTACCAAATATTCGCGAGGTCCTTCAGTAGAGGAGAATCAGTTCTATTAAAGCCTTTAACCATTAACTTATGGATGTGAAAAATATCCATGAACTTCTTGATGATTCTCTCTCTCTTGCTCTCGCTCACTCTCTCTCTCTCTCTCTCTCTCTCTCTCTCTCTCTCTCTCTCTCTCTCTCTCTCTCTCTCTCTCTCTCTGTCTCTCTGTCTGTCTGTCTGTCTCTCTCCAGTTATTGTGTGTACCTGCGGATAAAACAGGCTAATCCAGCATGCAAACTCAAACTGTGGAGTGCCCAGCTGGTCCGAGAGAGACTGGTCTGTGCAGAGTGCCAGAGTGACGCCATGTCAAAGACAGACCACTGTAGTGGTGATGGCCTAGAGAGCACCAAGTAAGAAACCAAAATTATTATGTACACAGTAAAATCCGGATTGTTAATATACAATATACTTCTACACAGCAGCAAATCAATGTTCATGTTGAATTCCTAGAACATTCTGGACTGCAGCCTCGGCGCCTGGATGTCACGGCTCATGGGTGCGAGAGTCATCCTCAGACGGCTGCCGGTGCCCACCGTATTCTGTGCTGTTCGTGTGAGCCGCCCGCCACATCACAAACCCTCTCACCCATGATGCTGGGACATGGTTACAGCAGCTCCGACTCAGCCAAGGAGAACCCTGCCATCTAAATCCAGACTCCCCGAGTCCAGCGTGACTAGAGGAGATCTGTGGTGTCCTGCCATTTTTACCCAATCCACCTCATACTCAGTACCGTATACACTCATACTATGCACTCAGAAATCTTGTAAACCTATATTTTTACACCACACTATGTACTTTATCTTTTTCCTCCAAAGCACAGTGACAGCTATGCGTTTTTTGTTTTTTGTTTTGTTTTTTACCACTGAATCTTATAGACATCGTAAGATGCCTTGACAATATACTGTCTTATGATTATCTCAAGACATGGCCATGGGTATTTTTTATTATATTATAAGCCTACTATATTATTGTACTATGCAAACTTTAACGATTACATTTTTAATATATAATGTCCTATAAATCATAACTGATGCTTTCCCAAACCTTATAAAATTGTACAGAATAACTAGAATTACAGGTATATTTAATGACACATTTACAGCAAAAGAATCCGTGAACAACTACATGACAAATGCAATAATACAAAATTACAACAATAAACACTACTATTTGCAAACAGTAGTAGTCTAAAATGATTTACTATTTGAATATTTATTGTTTTAGTACATAGAGTAATTGAAATACTGCTACTACTATGGATGTGAATGTAAGATTTATTTCTTTTTTTTTAATGAAGATTGTATTATTGGGATTGTGGGTTATGTTGCTCTCAGTGATGACCCAGTAGTTGCCATGGTTGCCTGTAGACTTTGCACCAAGCTCTATGTGCTTCTTAGGTTTTCAGAAGCATGTGTGGTGTGGAAACCGTGTAGGATGGCCCCTCGAAGAAGATCTTGGGGCTTTGAGTAGTAAAAGGTGGGGTGTTGTTGTCAACTGGATTTCTAATTCATTCAACACCAATGAAAGCATGTTTTATTACATGTAATGTTGCATTTTTCACCAACGGTCCAACAACAGAGATAAATCTAAATGCATCAGGAATAGCCTACATGTTTATAGTGTCTACCTCCATGAATGCAAATGCATTTTGATTATGTATAAATATATAAATATATTATTTTGCTTTATACATTTTCTACTTTTGATTAATGTGTGTGATGTACTCTACTGTATATGTGATGGCTTTAATTCTGTGTTTCCACCAGTATGAAACATACTTTTCTTGCTGCACCCAGTCCAAAAGCCTTTCGTTCACAAGGCTTCAGAGGCGCTAAAAACTCCCCTAGGTACTGGACTAAATTGCGTCCCTATAATCAATTGTCTCTTGTAGTTTATTCCCAAGAATGTAACCATCCTGTTCCTGAGCAGTGATCTACTCAATGATTTCAATGGTTGCCTATGGGTACTTTGTACGGACCCTCATTTCAGTGGTTCTCTTTCTCCTGCGTGTCCATGACTGAAAGCTAACATCTTTTTTATTTAGTTTTCACTTCCTCCCGCATTTAAAATCGTATTAGCTACACAGGTGAGTTTTATCAGTAAGCCGAGTAAGGCATCATCCAACATTGCTCACACTTCCGTAGCCCCGTTGTCAGGCCAGATAGTTATTCACTCCCATCACTTATTAGCACCATCTCCTCCCTGAGCTCCCCCAAAGCCTCATGGGCACACAGCTGTGTCTCCTTTTCCTCCTCTCCTCCCGTCTTCTCCTGTGTTGTCAATGTTGAGTGTCTCTTTAGAACGCACTACAGATGAACCCAGTACAGTAGTGTGTTGCTGAGTCCAGGAACAAGCCTGGTATCCTCTTGTGTGTTCGACCGTCTGTCTTTATGTTTATTTATTTGAAAGCAAATGATCATTTTAGTGCAGCAACAACATACTCTTGTACACTTTCCATTAGTGAAAATAAACAGATACGAATATACCATCATTTCTTGTCTTGTCATATATTTTTATTTGCTTGTATGCAGTGGTGGAAAATAAGTATTGTACCATTATGAGGTACTTGATAGATTAACTATACAAATACAAATATTCAAAATATACAAATATAATCTAAATTAGAATGTATTACTCTTTGTGATTTACTATTTGGGGAGGGGTAAAGCTGCCTAGCAAATAAAGTAGTTACAATACGCCCTTTCTAATACCAACTGCAACATTAAGTACACATTAATGCATCAATAATTATAATACAATCAAGTTATATTTATTATTCTGAAATTGGCCATTCTTTATAATGAGTAATTTTACTTTTGGTGCTTTAAAGGTATGGGTACGTGATATCTTTTGGTTAAAACAAAACGTTTTTTGTTAAAATGTTAAAGCACTATATTCTGATAGTAATCATTGCTATATAGAGTGTTTGTTCAGTAACAGGGGTCTCCCCATCTCTCCAGCTCTTTAATAAACAGAAAATGTCAGGTGGGTTACAAGAATTCATTTATCAGCCTCATTTCTATAGTGTTCCAGTTACATTTTGTCTGCTCATTCTTTGTCATCACCAATTTCACTTGTTTAATCTATATCATGTCTGAGTTCTCTATCCTGATTGGATAAAATTGGTATCCTGACCTGAAAATGCATTTTTTTGTTTAATAAAGAGATGGAGAGACATGGAGACTCCTGTTACTGAATAAACACTCTATAGCAATGATTACTATTAGAATATAGAGCTATTTAACACTAACCAAAGAAAATCACTTACTCTACCTTTAAGTATACAAGTATTTTTATCCTAATGCTTTTTGTGCTTTTATGTAAGTTAGATTTTCAATGCTGGACTTTTACTTGTAAAAGAGTACTTGTACACTGTGGTATTTCTACTTAAAGCTGCACTATGTAACTGTTGTATCCCGGATTTGAACCCGGGTCTTCTGCGTGAGTGCTGAATTTCTTACCACTGAGCTAATAGAGCCTGCCTGCCTTCTTCAGGGGAGAAATAGAATCAAAATTTGTGTCAAACCAGAGAAACAGGTCATCAAATGTCTCAATAGAAGAGCAGTGAGACCAAATACAACCACCCCAATTGTATAAATATTGTATTAACATGCTCTACCACACAGATTGGTCAAAATAATATTTTGTTTAAAAAAAAAAGATACATATTAAATACAGCTTTAAGTTAATGATCTGATTCTACACCACTGATTGTACAGTATGTAAGCAATAACTAACTACTGTATTTACAGTACAGTACAGGCCAAGCAAGGTCTGCTTTCAGATTTCTGCCTTTTTATTTATCCAGTGTCGTACGACGGTGTTGTGCACCAAAAATAGCACATCTACAACCTCAGAATGAGTCGCCTGATTGTAGTTTGGCTATTTTCGGCGTGCGACACCAACCATTGTACGACTAAGTATAAATTGGGCTTAACATACCGTGACTGAATAGAATCAAAGACGACCATTAACATTGCTGACTTCTCCCTCCTAGCAATTACTGGCGTGAACACAGCAGTCCTAAGTATATATCCTCACTGTTATACCAGGGTTCACATGCTGCTATTAGGCTACAGTTAAAAGGAGAGTAGGGTCGTAAGTCTGTGATATGATGCAAACATGGATCCATCAACACATTTTTGTTACATTCTTAGCTCGACTGTCCCTCAGAGGTTACATGTTTTGTTAAGACGTTGGTACTGTAGGTTTTGATTGATTGATTGGATACTTTATTAACAGTTTGCAAAGAAAAGCACAGGGAAGTTCAATACAAGGTCTGAGAATTTTAAACCCAAGAAAGCACTATGGCTTGTTTCCATTGAGGTCCTTTGTACTCAATTCATCGAAACATTTAATGACAGACAAATATACTCTACTATGCAAAAACATCATATAAACGGGTAGAATTCGTAAATTCGTTTTTTTTTCAGCAAGATACTTTTCAACCTGTTCATAAACTATTATTTCCATAACTTTCGAGATGGAACTAAGAATAGAAATAGGGCGGTAGTTGCCGGGGTCTAATTTGCTTCCTTTTTTGTACAAAGGGGTTACTCTCACTAGTTTAAAATCTTGGGGGATGCATCCCTGTTTAATGGAGAGGTTTATTATGTGGGCAATGGTTGGAGCAAAGGAGGCGGCTGAGTCTCTGAGAAATTTCGAGGGGATATTGTCATGGCCAATGGCCTTGTTTTGTTGAAGGGCACTACATTTTTTAAACACATCATCAGTTCTCACCATGGTGAGTTTAAAATCATCTTTGCGTACACCTAGATTTTGGTAGAAAGCTTGGATGTGCTTTACACCATAAAGCCCAGAGTGAGAGGGCAGTTTGTTAACCAGTGTTGTGGCTATGGTTGTAAATAAGATGTTTAAGCGATTAGCCACATCCAGCTTGTCGACCTGTGTACTCCTGAGCTCAGTGGACAAGTCCAGCTTCACCAGTTCGTGATTAAAGGCCTCATAGAGTAGGTTTTTAGGGATCTAGATAAGACTGTTTTGTGACAGCCGGCCTTGGGTTTTTGTTATTTACGTGTACAGAAGATGATATAGTGATCACTTAACAAATTTGGTCTCAGAAAAGCTCAGAATGTTAGCCTTACCGTCGCAAAACATTTCTCTGATTTGTGCCAGTTAGGCCCAGCAATATGCAGACCCTTAGCACCAAAAATAGTGTCCATGTTTTCGATGGGCGAATAGGGAATAGGTACTTGTACTAGGAAACCTTGTCCACAAATGCTTTATAACATAGACAGTAATATTGCTAGACTAGACCATCTTGGACATAATAATAATAGTAACAACTAGAAAAAGTGCTCCTCGGAGCACAGGTCTCCGCCAGGTCAGGTAAGTTATTGTGGCCTCCTGGTGGCGCTATAATAGGCCAATGTGAAAAGGGTGGCATTTCTTCCTCGGCCTAGTGGGAATGTGCGTGCAAATTTTCACGGAAATCGCACGCCGCGTTCATGATTTCAGACATTTTGTTCAAAACGGACCAATCCTGCAAACTTTGGAAGTCAACCTTAGTCAATCAGGATGGAATATGAAATATCGGACAGATGCGTCTTGATCACATGACTATAGAGATACTGTGTACCGATTTGTGTGATGTTTGGATACAATCTGAAGGATTAATATCCAAAAATGTATTTGACATAAGTCGGCCTCCTGGTGGCGCTGTAAAAAGCAGATGTGAAAAATGCAGTGCAGATGTTTTTCCTTGGCCTCTAGGGAGTAGGCGTGCAAAGTTTCACGCAGATCGGTGCAGTTATAGTTAAAAATGCAAATCGGCCTGTTATAGCGCCACCATGAGGCTGATGTGAAAAGTTTTAAGTGCCATTTCTTCCTCGGCCTAGTGGGAATGTGCGTGTGCAATTTTATGCAAATGGCAAGCTGCGTTCATGATTTGAGGCAGTTTGTTCAAAACGGACCAATCCTGCAAACTTTGGATGGTAACCTTAGCCAATGAGGATGGAATATGGGAAATCGGACAGATCAGGGTTGATCACATGACTATAGAGATACTGTGTACCGATCTGCATGAGGTTTGGTTAAAAACTGTAGGAGTAATGGGAAAAAGTGGGTTTTGCACAAATCGGCCTCCTGGTGGCGCTATAACAGGCCCATGTGAAAAAATTGAGGCAGAGGTTCTGAATTGGCATCCAGGGAGTGTGTGTGCACAGTTTCGCAGCGACCGGGCCAACGGTGCCGGAGATTTGGTGCTAACACACAGACAGGACACACGGACGGACGGACGGACGGACGGACACACGGACACACGGACGGACGGACAGGGGCGAAAACATACTCTCTCGCCATGCCTTTCGGCCTGGCGGAGACAATAATGCAATATCATCCGGGTCATCGGTCAGTAGGAGACTCTTTGCAGCGGCTTCGATGTGCTCTTTGAGTCTTCTGACCGATGACCCAGTCATCAAATTATTGGCTTAGGAATGCGACAAAAGCAAAGAAAAACTCCATGAATTCAAGGTTTCATGGGGTGTGTAATAAGTATTTTTTGGGGCGAACTACTCCTTTAACCTTTATTTGTTAGTGCAATCCCTAGTGATGTGACCACTTGATTTTAGTAGACTTCCAACTACTCCCTCACTCTCTACAATCCCTCCCCAGTTAGCAACAAACACACTCCTCCCTTCCTCTTCTCTGCTCTGTCCTAAACTCCCCACCGTCAGCACAACTCTTTATTTTCTCTTTCTACAACAGTGGCAATAGAATGCTGCCAGCCACTCTGAAGTATAGGCTTTACCCCCTGGCGGCCCTGCCGCTACGTAACCTGCTTTCCAAAGGGCAGGAAGGCCTGTCTCTGGCCCAGTGCCTGATGGGGTCCGACAGCAGTGTGTTCTGGGATTACGTCTGCTGAAAAGAAGGGCATTCCATCACTGGCGGCCTTTGTCGCAGAGCGGCCACTGTTTGCTTTCGACAAGACAGCTGTTCAAAGCCCACACGGCCCCACGGACGGTGTGAAGAGAGTGAGCCCACGGCCCACGGGCGACTTCCGTCCATTGATGGCGGAGGCGGACATAGAGTAGGCAGGCTTCACTACCCTAGGGCTGAGATGGACAAAATCACAATATTTTTGACCAAATACGTCGATATCGATATTGAGACGATATTGTGGGGATGACTATTGGTGCTTTCACAAAACATTTACACTGACATTTTTGATAATATAAGTAATGCCTATGTAATAGCCTAAATAAATGGGTAAAGGCAAATAATAGGGTTAGAACAAAGTTCAGGCAATTACATCACTTTACAGTAATGCAGACTTTAAAACCAGGAAAAGACAACACTTATGCTATTACTTATTATATTGATAATTCCCAAACAATATTAGTCTCATCACAATATCGATATTTTCCCAAACTAGTAATAGCGCCTCTTATATCAAGTGAAATATCTCACTCAAATGTATGGTATATTTAGTCTGCGTGTATGTGATACACATGTGGGTGGGTGTGAGCGATGACATCTACACTACAGTATATGCATGTGTTCACACGAGGACATGTACAGTATACATGCATGTATGTATGTTACGTATGTGTGTGTGTGTGTGTGTGTGTGTGTGTGTGTGTGTGTGTGGGTGTGTGTGTGTGTGTGTGTGTGTGTGTGTGTGTGTGTGTGTGACTGCATGTGAGGGTGGAAGGTGTGTGTATGTGTACTGTAATTAGCAGGTCATCCTAATGAGTGCTTGTTGCGTGTGCAGCAGCAGCTGTCCTAACACAGAGGAATGATAATGAATAGACACAGCAACACAGCTGGAACACAACAGAGGCAGCAGTAACACAGGCAGCAGACTTTACGCTGTGGGGAATCATTATTTGAACAGAAAAACTAACATTTGTGAACCACTCTCAACACCTCACTGTCATCTGGATTGAATTGACTGCTTTCTCCTAATCAACAATTTGGTGTTCTTTTTGCCTAGCTCCAACCCCTAAATTGCTAGTCACGCCCATGAAAATATTCTGAGCTGAGAATCAGGCTGGTCTGCTTTTGTCCCCAAGTATTTTAATACGAGAAAAGATACATAGTTATGTCATATATGATATCCAATGACAATTGAGAAAATACAGCCAAGGAAAGTGGTCTGATAACTTCACTTATTTCCAATATTTATAACAATTAATTATATAAAGTTTGAACAGAATACACATTGGTGTGTAAAAACTCACATAGAAAATACCACTACAAACGTTTGACTAGGATTACCCCGCTGTTTGCTGGAACTGTGGCTCCACCTGGTGGTACATTCACTGAAATGTTTGTTCACAGAAACATATTTTGGACTGGCAATGATCAGGTGTCGAAAGAATGCAAAGACAGAACAAAAGTAAAATCATGTTTTTCATTTATTTCCCATTTCAATCTTTTTTTCCAGGGGAAAAAAATATTTAAATGCGATAAAGACATGAATGTGCTTCTAATCTTACATTTTAAAGTATATGTGATCAATGACTTAGCCAACATTCCTGCCTATTTAGAGCTTGTTCTATTCACATAAAGATGCATACACATCTCCTCACTCAAGCTACACAGCAATGAAAGCTAATCCATCAGTACAGACAATAAGCATGAAAAAGTACAGGAAAATGTATACTTCTTACACAAAAAGCAGGCATTGAAGAATCTCAGTGTGCACTGTGCAGAGATACTGGGATAGCAGTTATGGCACAGAAACAAACCAGAGTCCATACTATACTGTACATGTAAGTAAGGCAACAGGAACAATAGATTTGGATCTCAAAGGGTAGTGTGTGTGTGTGTTTCTCACGTTTAAGAGATCAAAGGAAGAGTGTATGTTTTGTACACGTGTTGAGGTGGTCAAAGATGCAGACATCTACATTAAATTGAAATCATACTGTACAACATTCTAGTTTAGAGCATATAATCTTCTATAACCATTCATTCTGCATGTTCTCATTTTCCATCCTTTCCATGTTTGAAACATGAGCAAGCAGTTATGGGAAAGGTCTGTGTATGGTTTCAAAAACCTTTGTTTGGTCAAATTTGGTCATCGAGTCGATATTCTAATCCACACCAATTGCCAGGTAAATGTAACCCTCTTATAGAGGATTCCTTGCTTTGACTACAAGCACAGAATATATCCTTCCCTTCAAAAGCACACAACTGACAATCAATCATCATAAGGTCGGAAGTACGCCTGTCCACATTGAGTGTGTATTCTGTGCAGCATAGTTCAATACATTATTCACTCATTCAAATTTCACTAACGGGAGGCGTTTTTACAGACGCTATATAATGTTGAGTGTTATGGACAAACATGAACATCAATAAAACCAGGGGAAAAGTTCACAGGTTTTTTTTGTTGATGAAAAAAATAACTGGACAGTAAATAAAAAATAAAAATAAATGTGTGTTTACCTGTTCATCTGTCAGCATTACGTTTTAATACAGGCCGTTTATTTAGAGCTTGGAAACCCGGACGAAGGGAGGTTGACCTGTTCTCATGTCTTTGTCTCTGTTGAGTGAGTCTACATGTTTTGTATGCAAGTCATTGCTTTGCTTTTACTTGAGGTTTTTGAGCTGTTGGTTGGTGTTGTTGATCTTGAGATCCATCTTGTCCACTTTGTTCAGCAGAGAATCTAGATCGGCATCCTGGCTATCTATCTCAGTCTGGAGGCCCAGTCCCAGGCCCTTTAGTCTGCTCAGGCCCAGCGACATATCATCTAGGTGACCACACATAAAGAAGGTTTCAATTCACTTCAACTTACTATTGGCTGTTAATTGTTAACTTTGAGGGTGGATAAATGTACACTGAGGATTTTACTGTGTACAACTAAAAAGGGTCTGTTGAGTTTCTCCACATACACATTTTGTAGTGTACTACACACAGAATCCTGTCTAACCAGATCAGCATTTATTTATGGGTACACAAAGCTACTCTTTTGTAAGTGTTCTTGTGTGTTGGTTCCAACAAATCTAGCACACAACTTCTGTTATACTGTATGTACTGTACCCTTTGTCAGTACACAATTTAGGTTAGATTAAGTCATACATGTGATAAGGGTTTAAAAAAAGTAGACAGGTATTCCTACCTAGGTTGTTGTCCAGCGTCTGGTGGGCAGTCTTAAGGTAGGAGTTCTGAGAGTAGCCATTCTGTCTGGATACGCTGTCAGTGTCATCTATACCGGCAGCAGCCCCAAATCCTAAAACACACAAAACAGAACAAATACTTGTGCCATGTCCAATCACACTCATTTACCGATAGTTATTGTGCAACTCTGGTGCAAATCCTTACCCCCTGTATCCAACTTCCTCAGGTTGGGATGGCTGGCTTGGTACTTATCTTCATGTCCTTTACTGCTGGACAAGGCATTCTGTAATCTGAAAGAACGGTGATGCCGTCAGATAAGCATTGTTTATTTAAATAACACGGACCAGTCAATGAAAAAGACCTTCAACAGAGGAAAAAGTAAATGTTTTATAGAAGGAAAGTTGTAACATCTGTAGCGAGTACGTAATGGTATGGTTCCTTGCACTATAGGTTAAGTTAGTAACCCTTGGCCCAAGGGGACATAGCACTCGAAAATAACTGCCACAGATGAGGGGCCGATGACCTAGTGATGCTGGCTGCTATCCACCCTCTAGACCCTTTGATGATGAAAGAGATAACATTAATCTCACTTGAGTTCACAGGAGATGAAAAGTGCCCAGAAACATAAATGATTCAACAATGAATACCAGCCAGCCCATAAAGACGTGGGGTGGGTGGATAGGAATAATATACCTATAGCTCAATGAAGGACAAACAGATTGGCCCCAAATCTGAGAGAGACTAATTACACTCAATGCTTGGATCTCTGGCTAGACAGGTCAAAGCAGAGGTCACAGACCTGGGTGTGATTTTAGATTAAAATGTAATTCTAATTTTAACCAGGTCACAAAATTAAGAACAGCCTTTCTTCACAACATGGCTGAAGTGAGACCTTTTTATAAATCAGAAAGATGCAGAAGTGCTTATCCACGCTTTTATTACAAGCCGACTAGACTATTGTAACTCCCTTTTTACAGAACTACCCAAAAAATCTATATGAAAATTACAGGTAATCCAGAATGCGGCAGCTGGAATTTGAGCAAATACCAGAAGAAGAGATCCCATTAGTCCAGTCCTGGCGACACTGCACTGGCTATCTTTATCTTTTAGAATTGATTTTAAAGCACTTGTATTTGTTTACAAGGCACTTAATAACATGGCACCTTCATATATTGAAGATTCTATAAATGTTTATGTTCCAACTAGAACACTCAGGTCCTCCTCCGCTCTCCTACTAGATGTTCCCAATGCACTTCATAAAAACACCGGTGATGGCGAGCTCTCTTAGCGTTCAAGTAAGCTGAAGTCATCTTATGTTCACGTCCTGTTTTTTATTATTTATTACTATACTGTTTAGTTATGTTTTTGTTTGCCATTTTTTTTTTTCTTTCTGGCATCCTTCTATTTATTATGTTAAATGTTAAGCACTTAGTTTGGTATACTACGTATATAGAGCATCGCAGTTCCCGCCCCTTCCGGGTTCCACCGCAAAATACTCAATGCATTTTTCCCATTGACATTTCCAAAAATATTTATATCAATTAATTTAAGCCTAGAATCAAGCCAATAAAACATGACCATCATCATGACCATAAAACGTTTGATTCTGTGATTATTTTTTTTTGAAAACGGCAAAACAAAGGGTATTTATTAAATATAGTATATCATATAATTAAATATAAAATAAAAAATGTATTGGCTTGATTCTAGGCTTAAATTAATTGATATAAATATTTTTGGAAATGTCAATGGGAAAAATGCATTGAGTTTTTTCTTCCGGCACCAGGAAAAACCAGGAAGTGGGCGGGAACTGCGATGCTCTATAGTGTAACATGGTAGAACACACCACTGGAAGTAATACTGAGTGTTAAAGGAGAGATCCGCCCATTTTAAGTGTTATCTTTGATGTGTCGCAAATCACTCACCATCATTGAAAGGGACGTTGAGTTATTCGTGCAGAACGAGATCACGCTGGTTGCTTGTTTCTTCCACAGACACCAGGTTCTGTGAGAGAAACAAGCAACCAGCGTCATCTCGTTCTGCACGAACGATAGCTCGTGCGCGACTTTCAGTGCATGTTTGAGTATCATGAGACTCCACGATGAGCAGTAGTAGAGAAAAAACTAACTTTGCATCGGTTATAATAGACGATTTTCACTCTTACACGGGCTCCCATTATGCCACGGAGGGGGTCGCCAGACTGAACGACAGGGGACTCTCTGGAATAACTCAACGTCCCTTTCAATGTTGGTGAGTGATTAGCGACACATCAAAGATAACACTTAAAATGGGCGGATCTCTCCTTTAACTTTAACTCTCAGAGCTAGACACTCTGGATTTTGCTGTGTAATGTAGGGAAATTGCTTGCGCCTGTCAGATAACAGTTTGGAGTGGAGGATGGTGCCATGATGACTACTAGTGAGGGGAGTTGCTATCCGACCCAGACTGAGTAGCTGCCAAACCAATCTAAGATGTTGCCATGGTGCTGAAACAGCACCATTGGTACGACGGACACACTTACAAAATATCCCAGAAGTGGGCATGAATTAAATACTAAATTAAAAAAAGGATGTCTGTTATTACTTGTCGCTGGCCTGGTAGGTGTTGGTTGGCTGCTCAGGTTGGGGCTTGGCAGTCTCTGGCTTGGCCTTGAAGTAGTTGACAAGGCCTCCCCACACACTCTTGATACCATTGATGTGCTTCTGGCTGGTCTTCAGGTCCTGTTCCATGTTGTCCACCATCTTATCTGTCCTCTTCAGAACCTCCCCCTGACGCATCAACTCCTACACACACAGGCAGAGACGGAGGGCGGGTCAATACAATGTGGAGGTGCACTGGTAGATGATCGGATAGTGAGTTGACAACATGATCACACCAATTCCAGCCAATTCCAGTTCAATTCCAGGCGGAGAACTGAGTTCCATGTCCTTCCTCCTCTCTGCCCTCAGTTTCCATCTACATAAAGTAAAAAGTGGCAAGTGCCTAAAAAACTTGAAATGATGCTTTAGTGTCTGCAGGTTATAACATTTGGGTGTTTTCTATTTCACATCTTGTCAAGCAGTCGGGACAAAGTCTTTTTATGTCAGCACACACGTGCTTTGATGGTCCTGTACTTTCCCTTCCACTCTCAGCCGTAGCTGTGTGTCTGTAACTGATCTGCACCAGACATCACCATATACTGTAATTTATTTAATTTCTTAATATTGACCCTGGATATCCCTGTTTTATTTATCAATATACTACTATTGTGTATAATATTTTACTATCACTGTCACTTTACCACTATGGACATTTAGTTTTAGTTTTGTTCAATGTGTCTATATGTTGTCCTGTTTATTGGGTATTGCTCTTGGTATTTTTTTATTTTTTTGTGTACAGCACTTTGGTTCAACACTGTTGTTTCAAAATGTGCTATATAAATAAAGTGGATTGCTAATGTTTTGTAATTGTATGTTGCCCACTTGGCACTTCTTGCACGTCTGTCCATCCTTGAAGGGGTCTCCTCCTTTATGATCATTCCTGAGGTTTCTTCCTTTCCTTTTCCGGCCAAGGGTTTTTCCTTGAGGGCTTTCCGTCGCTCAACTGAGTCATTTTGTTTCCTTTGTTAAATGTGGGCCTATGAAGTCATTTGAGACTGTGAGAGTAATTAAGGGTTATACAAATAAACACGCCTTGATTCAATTATGAAAACCATGCCGAAAACACTGGCCGCCCCCCCCCCGGTGCAAGTGGAGGACGCGAGCAGAGTGTCCGAGTGTGAAAGTTTGGGGTTTTGGAATTCAGCTTAAGAGAGAGAGAGAAAGATAGATAGATTGAGGGCCCTTTAGTAGCTTTGTCTAACAGGCAAGGCATGACATTGTGTTCACCAGGACAATGATGACATAGTTTGACATTGCCTACCTCTGCAGTATCCACACCCATCTTCTCAGATTCATAGATCATTCCAAGGGAACGGTAGCTGCTGTCGACAGCAGACTTGGCTGTACGCATCACTTCCTGCTGGAGGTACTTCTGCTTCCGCTCAGCATCACTCATGCCTCTATCCATGGGGTCCTCATTAAAGTCACTTCCACTAGGCCCACACACTTCCTCCTCATCGTCATCTGCAAACGGGTTGTGGGATTTGGGGTAGGCCATCTAAAAACAAATAATACAACTATGTATCCTTATTACAATCACACCATTCAAAGTAATAGAGGTACAGAAAAGAACATATGGCGGCCCGTTATATTTGGTTCCTCAGGAACCAAATATTTTTATTTGGTTCCTTATATTCTGATCACCCTCATCACGGCTTTTCACATTTCAAGATAACAGCAGCCATCACAATCACAAATGATCATCAAACACATTCCATTAGACATAATAGATGTTATAAAATAAAATACCTAAACAAAACTTTCATGTAAGGTTGGTTAACGTTAGCCAATGGTGTAAAGTAACTAGGTACATTTACTCAAGTACTGTACTTAAGTACAATTTGAGGTATTTTTTACTTTACTGGAGTATTTCCAACTTCTACTCCACTACATCTTAGAAGCAAATATTGTACTTTTACTCCACTACAATTACATGAAAACTTGAGTTACTAGTTACTTTGCAGATATAAATTATTACATTATAAAACATACATTAACCACTTTAGCCCCATTTAATACACAGGCTATTTGAAAATAGCCATCAAGCTCACATGCAAGGTGTTGTTGCAGAACGGCTGTTTTCAAAGATTGTAGTACTTTTACTTTTGGTACTTTAAGTATATTTTGATGCCAATACTTTTGTACTTTCACTCAAGAAACATTTTGAACACAGGCCTTTTACTTAGTTGTAACTGAGTATTTTTTATATTGTGGTATTGCTACTTTTACTTAAGTAAAATATCTGTTAATATTCTTCCACCACTGACGTTAGCTAGGTCAACTAGGCAGGGTGTTGATTAAAATGATAGTGATAATAATCATATACTGAAAACAACTAGTTAGTAATTAAATACGATTCATGACAACATGCTCAAGCGGTTGCTGGCCACGTAAAGCTAACGGGGCTGAACAACCAATCACACCCATCCCACCATGACGCATCAAACATATAAACATGTGTTCTTCAAATCTAATATTTTGTGAACACAAACACAACTAAGTTATTAATACTGCACAAACCTTTGACCCCGAGATGTGATGTTGTTCTTCTGTCAGCTGACTGTTCTGTTCTGAGAGCCTTCTTCCTGCCAACGTGGTGACGTAACGTTCCTGCTTGTCGTCAACAGCACGGCGGCTGCGCAGCGAATGTCCTAAAAGCAGTGGTTCGTTCTCAAACTTTTTCATGTCAAGAAGAACCCTCAAATTGACACTTATTACCCCGCGGACCCCCATTTGAAAAGATATGCCAAGGACCCCCCAATGCATAACAGAAGATTTTTACGGCTCGCAGTGATTTTCAACCATTTTAATTTCAAGGACCTCCAATTTGACATGCACTAGGCTACGGACCCCCATTTAATATGGCATTTCTATCTCTGGGAGTGGGACCCCAATTTATATTGTAAAATCAATTGTTAGTTTAACTCTGGAACCAAACCAAATTTGGTTTGGTTCCAGCTAGTTAAACTAACAAAGGGTCCGCGGGGTAATAAATAAGTGTCAATTTGGGGGTCCTTGACATGAAAAAGTTTGAGAACGAACCACTGCTTTTTAGGACAAGGCAAGGGGAAAGTGATTCTACATTCGCTGCGCAGCCATTTGGTTCTTCTTAACTATCTATAATTTAGCTGGGGACCCCCTGGAACTCCCTCAAGGACCCCTGGGGGTCCCCGGACCCCACTTTGAGAACCAATGTCCTAAAGTACAATATTTGTCTTTGACATGTAGTGGAGTGAAAGTCATGAGTATCCAAAAATACACATGAGTATCCAAAAATACTCAAGAAGTAAAATTACTTCGTTACTGTCCATCACTGGCAGTAACTTATGTCACTACTAGACTGTTTGGGATCAATTCACTTTGCAGTCTGCAGATCCGGTCTAGAGCGGATACGGAGTTGTGTGCGTGTGTGTGTGTGTGTGTGTGTGTGTGTGTGTGTGTGTGTGTGTGTGTGTGTGTGTGTGTGTGTGTGTGTGTGTGTGTGTGTGTGTGTGTGTGTGTGTGTGTGTGTGTGTGTGTGTGTGTGTCGCGCGCGTGCATGCGTGCGCACGTGCGCGTGCTGTGAGTGTATTAGAGTGTAAATTACCGGATACATGTAGGCGGGCTCCAGACCGGATACGAGCACTGAACAATAAATAGATAGAAACCCGATGACGCGTATTAATCTCTCACATCTGTCCACCGTTTTGTTCACGTGTATTATTACGGCGGAATGCGATAAAGAAAAACGTCAGATGTTACAACAAGCGTAAGCGCGCAAGGATCATCACGGGTTTGCGTGATTTATAAGTTACACGGTCGTTTGTCCCCGCTGAGCCGCCGTACTGCAGCAGCAACAGCAACAGCCTGAGCCAAAGCAGCAGCAGAACAGTACTGTCCTCTCCTCCCTTCACAATCACATTATTAATGTCAGATAAACATGGCTGCACCGAGGGGCTTTTATTTCAACACGGTTCTGTCATTAGCCCGCTCTCTAGCCGCCCACCGCCCCGCGCCGCTTGACAAGGTGAGACGTGAAACCGAACCATGTTATGATGATGTTGTTATTATTATTAATGTTAGTGGTGCAGCAACAGGGTTGTTGTGTCGGGAGTCTTTACTTTGCTTCCGCACAAGTGAGGCGTAATGATTAGTGACAGACAGTGTGGTCATCAGGCGACATATCTAACAGGTGTGTCATCATGACTGACTGTTGTACATTAGCAGTCTGTGTGACTGTGACATATAATGCGCCACTTGTGTTATTTATTCGTAATTTGTGGAGGAAGTATCCCTTTTTGTGGTCGGTTAATTCCATTCACCATTAACCACCACACTGCAGCACTGCGGTCAAACAGGTTTCAGAGAGAGAGGGAGAGAGAGAGAGAGAGAGACATCCATATTGCATCTTAGTTGCAACCTGTTGCTTGCTGCACAGTAAAAATCCATGTGTTAAAGCTACAATCCGGAGCTTTTATGTCCTAATACCACCATGACACCATGTGTCGCTCTTCACAAGACGGAGCCTTCCCCGCTTTTACATATAAGAAGATATTGCCCTTAAGGCTTATGAGCTTGAGGCAGGATAGAGGCTACTTGTTGTCAACCAGTAGGTGTCAACCAGTAGGTGTCCTACCCGACAACATGGTCTAAATTTAGTAGGTTTGCGTGCGAGGCCACCTCCAGCTACTGCAGAATGTAGTTATTGATTGATTGATTGATTGATTGATTGTATTGTTTGTTTTTGAATAACATTTGATTCATTATAATAAGTGTATAATGTACATTCTCAGAGTTAGAAATGGAAAAATTAACATGAAGATTTTGCTATGTAAGATCTTCATGTCTAATGTAGACATTTGTTTTGTTTTGATGCTGAGATCAGTAAATTGGGAAACAGCTTTTGCAAACTGATATTTTCCTTTTCCCTTCCTTTTGATACCCAGTGTTAATTTTGACTACAAATTCTGAATTAGTCTTAGTCTTTTGAATAACACACCATTTAGTTTGAGTCCTATTTTAGTCTTCTGAAATGGTTTAGTCTTAGTCTACTCTTTAGTCGACTAAATATCAAAACCTTAGTCTTTTAGTCTTTTAGTCTTAGTCTTAGTCAAAAACATTTACATGTAGCAAATTCAAAATGAACCCTGTCGATACCTAATATGGTAACAATATGGCCATTCCATTCCAACTCTACCAGAGCCCTACATCAAGGCACTGCTAAGTGGAGTTTCAGCAGTGTTAGTCCATCCATCATCCATCAATGCTTTTGTGAAATTTGTGCCAAATGAGGGTTCGAACATCATTCCTTCTCGGTTTCTCTCAGGTTAAAAAGCTACAATGCATGTGCCCAGTAGAAGTTCGGGGTGTGTTCAGCCTGGATGTGCGTCGCAGAGACGCTGTCCTAGCACTAGCTGTGTTTTTGGTGGAGTCAGACTTACAGGTGAGTGTTGGTTGGCAACAGGAGGAGGTTAGCCTTAACATGCTGGATCCAAAACCAATCACTTATACACCATGACTGCAGAGTCTACTGCATACAGCAGTGGTTTTCAACCTTTTTCATATCAAGGTCCATTATTTATTCGGCATTCGAGCCACGGACCACGGTTTGATGAGATTTAGCCTCTCAGACCCAAGACTTAGAATATTTTGTTGTCGTAGGATACGATTTTGTCCACAAGAGAGATAACAGGCAAACGTTGATCAAAATAACAATCATTCTGCATTCTCTAATTGTTTAGACTTCTTGTAAATTAAGTAATGTAGATGTTTAACAATAATGTAACTCTTGCGAGAGTAAAATGAAACCAAATGGACCCATAAGGGTCATTTTACGCTCTCAAGAGTTAAAGATCTATGATGGTCCATTTGGTTTCCAACTCTCCATCATTTAGCTGGGGACCACCTGGAACCCCCTCAAGGACCACTGGTGGTCCCCGGACCACTGGTTGAGAACCACTGGCATACAACGTTTAGCTATTGTATATTAGTTTCATTCCTGTGCTGTATCACAAGTCTACCAGTTCTTGCAGTCCTCCACAACACTTCACATGTATCAGTAGTACAGTACGTTAAACTCATTCCCTTAATCTGATTAAGTTGGCGATTAGACAGTCTGCTGGCTGTTTAAGCTTCCAAATCCATCGCAATCGAGACCTGAGCTAGAACATCTCCCAGTGGTGTGAGTTAGTTCACAGCCCACACCGTAAGCAGTAGCAGAACTTACTGTAAACCTTTTGTGCCAATATATGATTAGCTACTAATTGTGATTCAGTAATAAAATAAATAAAGAATACTTGTTTAATCTTCTTTTACATTTGTGATGACTCCTGTGTGGTGGCTATATACAACGTGTCCAGTGTTTGTAATGTGTGTAATGTTGTGCTTTCCTCTGGCAGCACAAAGAGACACTTGTTCCCTACTTGCTGAGCCTATTAAGAGGGTTACCACGGGTCCAATGGATCGAGGAAAGCTCAGGAAAGAAAGGAAGAGGTAACAGCAAACCTCTTATGGTCCAGAGTTTTTCTCTTACATTGTGTCTATTTAGGACTTTTTTTGCTTTCATTTGAACCAATTTTGTTTGAAATTTGCTTCAGGTCGCTGTACCCATTTATAAGGTCTTTTAGCAATTCCTTGTAATTGTTCAATAAAGTGTTAAGATATATCTTAAGATGAGCTGAGGTGGCGCAGTGGTTAAGTACCTGTCCACCACCGCTGAGTCTTGGGTTTGAATCCACTGGGGTGCATCCAGTTTGGCTGAGCATTTATAGTCTATACGAACACAATTGGCCATGTTCGGGGAGGGACGCCGGCCGGGGAGGGTGATCACTGTCACCGCACGGACTCCTGCGGGCTGGGGTGTGGTGCCTGCCAGCGGGTAATGTTGAACGGGAGGAGTAGGATGGAGGCACTACATCCTCCTGGTGGTGGCTCCTCATTGGCATTTGAGCCAGTAGGTTACAACAGCAGTGGCGACACTGAAGTGTTTGGGGAGGAATTAATTAGCATAGCTAAAGCATAGCTAAAGTGGAAGAAAAAAAACGTAAAAATAATTGGCTACAGCTGAGGCGTCTTCATAGAACATCTTAAGACACCAGCTTGCATAATATAACAGTAATTTTATATCTGATATAGTTAACTACTGATGTTTCCAAAGTTGTATTTTTATTAAATTTTAAGATAATTATTTATTTAGGCAATTTGTCTTTATTGCACGGAACACTTGTGAGCTCCTTGTGAGCATGTGGTCCACCAGGCACCCCTCAAAGTTGTATTAGTTCCATTTAGGGCTGGGCAATATATCAATATTATATCGTTGCTGTAGGGCAGAAACCTCCTATCTCCATATTCTAACTTTTTGTGTTTTTTTCCACAGCCGTGGTAACCAACCTTTTCAAGCCCATGAGCACTTTTTATTCCAATGTGTGAGCCCAGAACTACCTCTATAAATTATGTTCCAAAAAAAACACTTCTAAGGCATGACTAAGAAAAGAATAGAGTCTGCACACTGGTGATGCTGAAAATGCTCCGCTGTGTTTTTATTGTGTTTGACAACGCAATAAAAACAGCAGAGCTTTTTCAGTATCACCAGTGTGCAGACTCTATTATTTATTTTTTTAAATTATACTTTTGCTTTATTGATACTTTTGCACCTGGTTCACGGATGTGCGTGCACTACTTTTTTTCATGACTAAGACATTATCATATTTACTTAAGCTATTTCTGACAGGCAGTATGTGCATACTTCCACACAAAGGCTAGTAGTCTAAATACAGTAAGAATAAACTGTGTAATCAATGCCAAATATTAGAAAAACATTTATAAAAATGCCAAAATGATTTTAGGAGGAATGTACATTATAGGAGGTAAAATACATTTTACACCTTTATACAAAACCAACTACTTCGCATTGTGAGTTTGTAGATCATTTTGCTATTTTTGGGAGAGAGAAAAAGAAATATTGTCATAATATCGATATCAAGGTATTTGGTAAAACAATATGGTGATTGGTGATATTTGATTTTGTCCATATTGCCCAGCCTTAGTTAAATTTTTGCACTGGCCACATATTGTCTTATGTGGACATACTGTCCAGTACTTGTTCTCAGCGCCAGTGCACTTAGAAAGAATTTCAAACTTTGTTTCCTTCTCTTGAACATTTGATAAGCATTTGATAAGGTCTCCCGCGTTTGCAATTTGTATACGTCTGTTTGTGAGATTCGAGAGATTCCTGTGGTCATGCTGGTAGTTCTTATCTGCTTTTTCAGAATCTCTCCCTGTTGCCGAAAACTTCAGCTTCTGTTTAGTGACCCTGTTGTCAGATGTTGCTGAGAGGGACCCAAACTCCAGACAACAGGTCAGATATCTGTGTTCTCATCATTGTGAGAGAAATGTGCTAGAAAGAGTAGATCATTTTGTGTCTCTTGCAGTTGATTGCTGTGTTATGTAAATGTCTTCTCTTTTTTGGGGGGGGACAATTTCCTTTGCAGATTTTAGATACCGTCACGGAAGTTATGCAGGGGATCCTGGAGATGTGCCAGACACTGGAGAACCAGGATAAAGGTACAGCCGCACACACACTCACTCACTCACTCTTATGTAACTACCTAGATTTTAACCTAGGTACCAAACCGAACATGTAGACCATGTACTGTACAGTAGATCAGCTATTATTATTTTTTGCTACGTTTGAAAATGTGTGAATGTTTTGGGGAAAGTTTTGGAAAATGCAAAAAAATCTCACCTATAATGACATGCCCAAAATAGAGACGCCAGGGTTAAGTTGTTAACCCCTGTCCTCTCAGACAAACAGCATAAGAACCACTCTCCTTCCTCCAGTGTATCTGTGCAGGTACGTCGTTCCCTGCCTGCTGGGGGTGACGAGGGCATTCGGTCGCTATAGCAACACAGACGAGGCTCTGCTGTCCAAGCTGTTCCCCAGAGATTCTCCTCCGACCCGCTGCGTTACGGAGGAGACGGAGGTCCTACGGCGGAGGTCCTTCAATGACTTCCGCTCTATCATGCCATCGTCACTGCTGACTGTGTGCCAGAGTGACAGTCTACGAAGACGCACTGGAACCAGCCCGGATACCTCATCACAGGTGTGTGTGTGTCTGTTTAATGGAGCAGGTTTTGTAAAAGTGTCAGTTTGTCTGGCTGCAAAGATTAAATGATTGTAGATTTCGAAGTATTAAAGGCGATTATGATATGATACCAAATGAACCCTATAGTGTCCTTTTTGTGGGCATGTCATAATAGGCTAAACACATTTCAGATCTACAAGCTCACAACGCACCACATTGCGAGGCGTTTTGATTAGCAAATCTATCTTGAATAGATTTGGTGTAGAGGTAAAAAGGGAGGGGACCAAGTATATACCGCTGGGGGACCCGGTCAGCTGAAGTATAATGGGGTTTAAGTGGTTAAGTGCTATAGGTGAATATGATATTTTTTTGCTGGATTAGTTATTTGTGCTAAAAACGAGTAGGGAGTTTTTACTGGTCCCCGGGGAGGGGAAATTACTTTTTCGCATTCATCCAGCAGCTGACGGCTGCTCAGATGGTTCAGATGAGCGCATGGGTAGAAAGCTGTTATGGGTTAAAGGAGTAGTTCACCCCAAACAAATCTTATTTTCTATCAATTACTCTCCCCATGAAGCATTGAATTCATGGAGATTTTTTAGTTTTTGCGACATACCTAAGCCAATAATTTGATGACCGGCGGAAAGATGCTAATGTCTCCGGTAGGAGACTCAAAGAGTCTCATTTGAGTCTTCTACCGGAGAAACCGCCGGTCATCAAATTATTGGCTCAGGAATGCCACAAAAAAAAAAAAATCTCCATGAATTCAATGCTTCATGGGGAGAGTAATTGATAGAAAATACGTTTTTCTCCTTTAAGTGTCTTGCTCGGGGACACTTTGGCAAGTAGACTGGGCAAGCCGAGGGTTGAACCGGCAACCTTCTGATTCCCAGATGGCCTCTCTACCCACTCGCCAATGGCCACGCCAGGGAAAAAAGAGACAATCACACCTTTGATGATTTTGTAGTTTATGATGGTTGAGTTGATCTGTTCATCACAGGTCAGCTCTGATCCGGGAGGCCACTCCCCCTGCTCCCCTACAGCTCCCGGTTCACACTGCTTTGAAGGTAAAACCATAAACACAACCTACTCTGAGCTTGATTTGACCTCTTCTTCCTGGGCTATTCTCTAGAAGTAAACAGCTGCAGGTTCATGCATGTTGCTGTTGTCAGTGATAAGTGATTTCCCATGTAATCCCAGAGTCCACATCTTTTCAGCACTGTTTCTCAATGATTAGGGGACCCTCAGGGGTCCTTGAGGCAGTTCCAGGGGGTCCCCATCTAAATGATTGATAGTGGAACCAAATGGACCTATGTGAGTCTCTAGCTCTGACAGACCCTTACAACTCTATTTGTATACTCTCAAAGTCAAATTAAGTGAGGATTTTGCAGTGCAGATTGGGGTCCCAGAGATTACATTTATTTTGTATCAGATGGTGGTCTGTGGCCTAAGAATAGTTGTTTTAAAGAACAGATTCAGTTACCGGTTACGTTTAACTATCATTCATGCAGATCAGACCCAGACCATTCCCCCTTTGTTTCCAGGTGCCTACTTCCCTTCCAGCACGGTAGATCCTGACTACTACTTCTCCACCGTCAGCTCCTGTTTCTCCATGTCTCCTCTCTGCATGGGAGTAGGGGAGGGTGAGCTGGAAATGCCCATCGACCAACTCAGACAGCTCCTCAGCATGGTACAATATCCTGCTACACATCACAGCAGGAACACTCACTGGCATTTTATTTTTTTATTAAAAAACTGCTTCTCGATTAATCTGAAAAGTTAGAGATAGTTAGAGATAGTTAGTTAGTTGCAGCCCTAAACACCATCAATGGTTGTGTGTGTTGTCTTGTCGCTTTGCAGGTGAAGAGTTTTGTCACAGACTCGTTTCTAAAAACACTGGATGCCACCATGTTGGAAGTCACAGAGGTGGGAGATCTTAGTTTACAATTTGATATTACCACTAGTCTATATGAGGTGAATTTGCTCTAAGTATTAGTTACTTAATATTTCTGACAGGTCTCCTTTGATTGTTTTTCAGTCCAACGCTGGAATCAACTTCTACTACAAAACCTTCAGTGATCCTATCTATGCCTGTATGTTCAAAATGCTGAGAGATACACTGTACAACTTGAAAGGTGAGTAATGATCTATGTTCTGTTTCACCCAAAAACCTTCATAACGTTGAATCACCGCACTGGCCACATATTCTACTGTATTTTCTAACCTGTCAAGTGGACATTGTACTATCATTGTGTGTGAAACCTCAGCCTCTCTCTTCCTGTTGCGCAGCCTTGCAGACGGCGTTTGCGCGCGAAGTCCACGACTTTGTCCTGGAGCAGTTCAGCAGCAGCCAGTCGGAGCTGCAGCGCGTCCTGCATGACACGGGTGGGTTGCCGGGGGAACCCAGCCCCCTCAAGCTACGTTGTCAAGCCAACGCTGCGTGCGTGGACCTCATGGTGTGGGCCGTCAAAGATGAGCAGGGTAAGACATTGTAGCACGGAGCGAATGGAACTGTGAGTGTAGTAGGGGTGCAACAGTTATTCAATTTGATTTAATTGATTATGAAAAATTATCAATTTCAATAATGGTACAGCATGAATCAATAAATACAACATGAGTGGACCGTGTGGAACGCATCTCATCGCGACACGCTGTGAACTTGTAATTAAGTGGTAAATCAGACTAATCAATTATTTGAAGAAAAAAAATTGCTACGCCCTGCATATGTGCACATGATGAGATGGGAGCTACATTGGTTAGTATTTGTTTAACACTTATTGTATCCATTGTCCACCCCTCCCACCTATGTTTTATAGGAGCAGAGAATTTGTGTACCAAGCTGTCAGAGAAGCTGCAGTCTAAAACCTCCAGCAAAGTCATCATAGCCCACATGCCTCTTCTCATCTGTTGCCTGCAGGTATGTGACAACACAGTCAAGTCCATGTTTTTATAGCACCTTTCCTACCAAGCAAACCCAATGTCCTTCACATTTACCACTTGACCCCTATATACTTAGTTTACCTAGGCCCCCTCCACTAAATCACTAAGTATCTTTGCCGGTCTACAAGCTCACAACGTTTTGTGTTGCGACCAGTTATGTTATCGCCGGATATTAACCCCAGAATAGGGACGGTAGGTTTCAAGTAGTTAAAGATAAAGAATAAAAAGAACGGCTATTGTAGCTCACTTAAACAATGCAATTCATCAAGATTTTGGCTCATTTAAAAATAAATGTCCTCACTTTTGCTGTGGCCCTTCAAATGATGGTCTTTATCACCCTGAGATTTGGGTATGTTTCCAAAGCAATCAATATTAACACAACTAACCTACCGCATATTATCAGTTATGAGAGTGACCGTAAACTCTAAATGCTGTTAATTTATATGATGAACTTCCGCAAGCCAAACAATTAACCCATTAACTGCCAGAGGTATTTTCATATTTTAAAGTACTCAGGAGCCGAGATACAGATTTTTTTAAGTTTTAAGTTAACAAGGAAGTGGATAGGAGTCTAAATCTTTTTTATTTTATTTTTTTAGTTCACGTAGATCTACGCGATTGGCACGTGGCGGCTTTAAATAGGTTCGCGTAGATCTACGTGATTGGCAGTGAGATGAATACAGTATTCCCTTTCCATACATTTATTACAAGCTCGGATCATCCCATGTCAACACAACATGCTTCAACAAAGAAAAGACTCGCTGTTCCTTGCAGAGACTTCTCCTCTATATCCATATAGGTCAATAAAGTCATGAACCATGACCTTGGTTAGTGGTATCATGACTGAATCTACTTTAATGTAGTAACTAGCATAATCTAGACATCTTTTACAATTCTGCACTGAATCTACTTTAATGTAGTAACTAGTATAATCTAGACATCTTTGACAATTCTGCATGTGGTTTTACACATTCTATACACTCACTCACTCACTCACTCACTCACTCACTCACTCACTCGCACTCTCTCTCTCTCCTGTTCATTTGACATGTTTTATGTCACAACAACCTGATAAAAATTGATTGGTATTGTTTTTCTATATCTATTTTAAAAAAAAATCATTACGTGTTCCATTTCTCAGGGACTTGGCCGTCTGTGTGAAAGGTTTCCAGTTGTGGCCCACTCTGCCAGTACCTCGCTCAGAGATTTCCTGGTGGTCCCCTCCCCTGTTCTGATAAAGCTCTACAAATACCACAGCCAATACAGCACAGGTATACCCACCCCCCCACACCCCACATTAGGTGTGCAACAGTTAATGTAACACATTAAAATAGTGTTAATTTATATCAAACTAAATGGACCTGTAGCCTAGTGTTAATTTAATTAGTCTAAATGGAACCAAATGGACCCGTTGCCTGGTGTTAATTTAACCAACCTAGTGGAGTCGTCCATTTCGATGCTACTGTAGGCTACAGACCTTATTAGGACTAATTCCAAACTTGGGTTTTGTGGACAAACGGAACAGAACAATTGCTCATAATTTTGGGACTGTCCACAAATGTCAGTCAGTCAGACTCATGACGTGAATGAATTGCCTACTCTAGAAAAACAACCATTGTACAATTGTAGCCCTACAATAATACACAATACACAATTTATCTAATTATTTTAATGCGTTAGAGTGGATCTGTGCATTCAGCGTTGCACTAACATTTCTTATCACAGTGCAATTGACCAAATCCCATATCTGACAGAAATGGCACAGAACATTTCTCTCGTGGCTGGTCGTATGCACAGTCAAATCACCATCAATGACAGTGTGTCCGTGTCACATCCGAGGCCCGTTCTTCTATTGATCAGAACATGGCATTCATTGACCGAGCGATGTTAGACGCACCGACAAATCGAAATGCAATTCACATTATTGATTACACTGCGGTGCCCTGCTGATCTTTTGATATATTAACCACTTAAGCCCTATATACTCCTTCATATGACAAACAGCAAAAATAGATCTACAAGCTTGAGAGCTTGTTGATATGCAATTTTCGCTATTTTTGACTTTTGGAAAATGGGGGGAGATTTACTATAGACAAAAATAATAAAGCTATTCATTGAAATGTTGTATAATGACATGCCCGAAAAGTGACGCCAGCGTTAATGTAGTTAAACATGAGATGCTTCAGAGATTCATAAAGTGATGGTTCTATAAAAGATACCTGTCATTTTGAATTGTAATGTTTTTCTGTCTTTCACATACTGTGCTCTTTGTTAAAGGTACCGGAGAAATCAGGATCAATGTAACCAACGAGCACTGCCAGCCCACCTTCAACATCCTGACCAACAGGAAGGATCAGCCCTCCATGTATGAGCAACTCAGAGACATCTCCATCGATAACATCTGCAGGTTGGACGCAAATTAAAATATTCTGTCTATCTATCCTGTGTCAGTGTCCTAACAAAGCAAGGGGTCGACTGGAGAAGTGGTGACAAATATTTAGCTCAAATAACGTTATAAGCAGTGTGGGCCAAGTTACTTGGCCAAGAGTGGTCCACCCTCCCCTTTGGAACAGCCCCAGAAACCTGTGGTTTGAACCATCTGTGGGTGCCGACATCCAATGCATGAAGCAGGTTGCAGTGAGGCCACCCTCCCCAGTGTAGACAATATCTTCTATCAGCACAGCTGTGTGGCCCTCACGCCTGAAGGGAACGTCAAGGGGGCTTTCTCCTCTTCTTGGTGTTACTGGGGGAAACTTCATCCAGCGCAAAGACGCTGTTTTGAAGACCTGCCATCTGAGTCTATCTGTTCTCGTCAGTGTTATCTCTAAAGTAGTACAGCTTGTGTCTCACCGCTACAGCAGCACTTTTAAGAACATCTAGCCTTGGTGATCCTTTCTGATCCACCGTCCAAGATTTTTTTTTTATTACGATAGTTATTGGTGAATTGAAGTAAAAACCTGTTGGTTTCCTGCTCTGTAGAGGAATGAAGAGCTCAAGAGGCAAAGATAAGAAGAGTCAAAGAAGTAGGCTCCTAGATTCTAGAGCTGTTAGAATCTTGGTCGAAAGAGTCTTGAAGAGATATGTGGTAACGAGTTGAGTCTTTGAGAGCGTGATCTGTTGGAGATTATTGGGAGCGTTGATTTAAGGCTGCAGTGCTTTTTATCTTGCTGGCTAGATTGCTTACGTCATGTTGAGGTCACGATGAGTCAGCTGCAGTATATCCATATATGGCCTACTAGCAGGTCAATAGAATATATAAATAAATGCTTGCACACTGAGCGCTCCAATGCGACAGATGCTTTATTGCACCAAAAAATCTGTGACGTTTCGAGCACAAAGCTCTTCTTCAGACTAAAGTGAACACAGAGAAACACCAATCTTAACCCATAAAACAATCAACATGATCACATGGAATGCAATACAGCTGTAGACATTTTCTCACGTAACCAAAACAGGGCAGACAGTCAGGATGGTCAAAGACATCATAACAATAAAGTAAAGTGACATATAATCGATTTTCATACACAGTGCAAATAACATTAAAGTAAAGTTGGATTGCAACAGTATTGATGTTTGTCAATACATTTTAAGGCATGTTTCGTACCACTACTTCACACTAAGACTAGCAAATGTTTTCAATCGATTCTTTTCAAATCAAGTATTAGCTGATCTCCATCTCCACCTCTCTCAGATGTCTCAAGGCCGGTCTGACCATGGATCCTGTGATAGTGGAGGCCTTTCTGGCCAGTTTGTCCAATCGTCTCTACATCTCACAGGAGAATGACAAGTGAGTGACATCTCTTTCTCTCTTTTTGACCAAAATAAACGTGCATCTGCTGTATAGTCACCCTCGGAATTCTAATCAATGTCCAAATTTGACGTTGATTGGGAGTCACTCTTACAAAAGCCCTGTTTTCCTGCCACAGGGAGGCCAATCTGATTCCCGACCACACCATCAGAGGGCTGGGTCACATCGCTGTGGCTCTGAGGGACACGCCCAAGGTCATGGAACCCATCTTGCAGATCCTCCAGCAGAAGTTCTGTCAGCCAACCTCGCCGCTGGACGTGCTGATCATAGACCAGTTGGGTTGCATGGTTATCACCGGAAACGTGAGTTTTGTGGCACTCGCACGCACCCACGCACGCACACACGCACACAGGCAGTCTTACCGTTTCTCTTTTGCTTCCCTTTAGCAATATATCTACCAGGAGGTGTGGAATCTGTTCCAGCAGATCAGTGTGAAAGCCAGCTCGGTGGTTTATTCAGCCACTAAAGACTACAGAGATCATGGTTACAGGTCAGGATCTGATATTGACCTATGAACAGTGTAGAGTATTAGTATCAGCAGAAATACCGTAATACTAACATAATGAATGATGTACTGTAGACCTCTTTGTTATGTTCTAAACGGTGTTGTCTTTCCCTCGAAGGCACTGCTCCCTGGCTGTGATAAACGCACTGGCCAATATCGCAGCCAACCTGCAGGTGGAGCCACTGCTGGACGAGCTGATGGTGAACCTGCTGGAATTGTTTGTCCAGCTCGGCCTGGAAGGAAAGCGGGCCAGTGAGAGGGCCTCGGACAAAGGGCCGGCCCTTAAGGTATACTGTAGTACACTGGTTCTTTAACATGGGTCCCTCAAGGACCCATGTTAATAGGGAATTATTGATAGTTAGAAACCAAATGGACCCTTTTCAGGTCTGTAACTCAGAGAGTGTACAAATGAACTTGGTTCCATTTGTAGCTGGGGGTCTTTGAAATGAAAAACCAGTGCTGTAGCATTACATGCATCCATGCATGTACTACTGCATGTCATTTCTGATTCCTCGTCTTTCTTTATGTAATCTCTCAGGCATCAAGCAGTGCTGGAAACCTTGGTGTCCTCATCCCAGTCATTGCTGTGGTAAGTAGGTCTTGTATATGTATACTGTAGGTAACCACCCCTCGCCCCCTAAAACGCTATTTTTGTACAAGTGCTTGGTGTTGAAATACAACACTGTTAGAAAATCTACAGGAGAATCCGAGTGGTTAATGGTGAATCTGGGCTCTTAGTTATTATTTAACTCCATGGACAAATATTTACCCTCCCCGCTGGTGTACACAGCATCGGTGTCATTGGGTTGCAGATTTTTTTCTTTTTTGTAACGTTTTTATTAGATACATTGTATGACGACACATTTCTATAGTAACATTAGTTCTGTGCATAATGTTTACAGATGAGTATTCATTGCAGATTTAAATCAGTTGAATGATGAAAATAGTATTTCCATCAAAAAGGCCAAGTACACAAATCTTGTTCTTTCAGAATATCTGTAACAAAACAAATGGTTGTTTTAGTGGATCTTAACCTCTTTCTCTCCTCGCGTTATTTATATTACATATATATTACATTGATTACAAAGTCACATTGTAACATAAGTGCCCTTGCAGGCATGAAAGATCAGGATTTTAGTATACTGGGCTCATAGCTTGAGATGGAACATTAACAGATGGCAAATAAGAAGCATTTTCGGACTCACTCAGCCAAACATTTACAGAGACTTTTTCTACGTAAAGCAGGCAAAGTATTCATGAAAAGTCCTTAGACATAAAAGTGCATGTGATGATGATACATTTCCAAACTGCACCTGTTGAGTTGAGTATGTAAAACGATTTTACTGTGGCACTTTAGAACCAAGGCTGAAGACCTGCATGAAGAATAGAATTTGCGGGGACTATTAGGGGTGTATTAGCTGGACTCCTGGATAGGCTTGTCACGATTATTACATAATCGCCTCATCGCAATTATTTGAGATAATTGCAGTCATTTTGCATATCGTTTCCATGTTGAAACGTTTTCATATATTTTCAAACATTTTCAAAAATATGGAAATAGCAGATCTGCGACCCGCTGTGAGCTTGTAGATCGGCGATTTCTACCATTAATGCTTTTTTGAAAGTATAAAGTTATTAAATATGTCAGTCATTTCTTTGTATATTTAGGTTATTTGTCATATCTGCCCTGAGACACTTCAAAGCCTAAAATCCAAACAGAAATGTAATTTCTGTTCATATGTTCCAGTGTTCAACGACAGAAACACATTTTGTTTCCTCGCAATTATTTGTGTGACACTTAATAATAATAAGTAATAATAATCGTGACAGCCCTACTCCTGGATAGACTTTAGTTTTGCGTGGGGTTGGCCACCCGGCCCATGAAAACAAGGCACTCTGTGCGGTGCTCGTAGATGAGGAAGAGGAAGGGCCTGTCCACGATGAAGCGGATCTGAGAGGAGAGCGGCATGAAACCCACCTGGGTCAGAGCCGCAGCCTCTGTCCCCTCCTCGTTCACTGTGATGGTCCCCTGGTGTTTCAGCTGGATGGGGGGGACACCACAAGATGGAACATTATGGGGAGACATGTTTGATTGATTGAAGTACACATGATGAGATGGACAAGGTGTCCATCGATGGTTGTGAACGACCCACTGACTTTCTGTATTTACATTCTCTTCACATTTGAATTGGTTAGGGTTTAGTGAGAGAGAATGGTTGATTTAGAGTTTCAATACATACCAAATTGATGGCGATCTTTTCCGAGGTTATCCCAGTGAAGTCTCCATTCTGCTCAAACAGGTCTGTCAGACCCATCTCCTTCAGATTGTCAATGAGGTTATAATTCTGCTCCAATTTAAATTTGGGGAACACCACTTCACGAGTCCTAGCAGAGGAAGAGACAGAATAGACAGAATTGGACAAAATCTAATATGATATTTTTTATATCTTTTTATGATATACCAAATACCTTAATATTGATATTGTGGAGATGACTATTGGTGCTTTCACACAAATATTAACACAATGTGATCAGCTGTATTACATTGACATATTGCCCAGCCTTAAGTCAGAATGTCTGTCTATTTTAGATCTGTTAATGCCATGGACTCTAAATCTCAGTAATACCATACCATCTTCATGGAGAAATCTGCTTCACCATGGAACCTTCTGTCAAAAATGTGGTCATATAAGTTCAGTACAGAGTGTCCTGCTGACCTGTTTGTCATGTTGTTTAGCCACTTGTTTACCACCGTGGGGGAGATCTCCTGCTCCAATTTCCTCATGTCGGAGATTTTCCTGGGCAGGGCGATGAGCATGCTGATGTTTCCTGTGTACGGGAGCTGAGATCAAGACAGTTTATTTTACTGTATACCGATCGTATCTGTGGGCTAGAAATCTGCATCTGAAAGACGGGACTCTTCGCGATATACTCGGAATACATACAATGGTCTACCAACAGTTTTGAGATCACCCACCTGCAGGATGTCACACTCTAGTTCGTGGTCGGCCGCAGCCATGTAGTTCCCCTTGTTGGTCATCATTGGCACGCGTACGTTTGTCCTCTCGCTTACACGGAAGTTGCGGTAGTACGTCATTTCTTTGGGGAACTTCTGCTCCCATGTACCTGTTTCATGAAAGTAAGGGACATTAGATGTTCTGTGAGTAACCAAACAAAACAAATGACTGGTCTACTGATGACTGACTGTTTCCTGTTTTGAATAGTTTATTTTTTTTTGGTCTGCTATAAGAAAAATGCAACAACAAAAAACTCAATACTGGTCCACTTTCCAACTTGTTGCTTACCTTTGAAGTACAGATAGTTGAGCAGCATCAGCACCATGTTTGGGTCCACACTCTTCAGTGGCTCCTTGATCAGTCCTTTGGTCAGCCTTAGGATACGACTGTTGGCCTTGGTCAGAAAGCCGGGGTCTCCGAAGTCCACCGACTGTGGCTCAGCGAAATAGTAAGTCTTTGTGTCCGCACGGAAAGAATCTTTCAGCGTGACCTCTTTCTTCACGTAGAGATCGTTCACTGAGCGCAGTGTGTAGCCAAAGTTCCTCCGGAAGAGACGGTGCGTCAGCTTCCTGAAAAGCTTGTGCACAGTCGTGTTGTCATAGTGATGGCTGGCATTGACAAAATCGGCGAATCCCATAGATTTGTAGAGCTGGTCGTGGGTTCTTGGCCCTGCCCCCAACGACATCATCGCCATAGCGATAGAGATGCTCGCTGGGGCCAGCAGGATGTTGTCAGTCTGGTTGACCTGGTTACGGAGGCTGCGGTACAGGCTAAAACCAAAGCGGGCGTTGATGATGTTGATTCGCTGGAGCCGCGAGCGGCCGTGGAACAGCCGTAGGAGTCTGGCACGGCGGATCTTGGGGTCCGAGGGCTCAGCAAATATGTCGATTTCCGGGGCCGGGGTGGCAATCTCATCTATTGTATCAACTTCTCTGAAAAACAGTTGCATGCATGATTGTATCAACCACTTGTATGCTACATTTAAACAGTACTATGAAGTTTTATAATAATGTTTTAAGATGCTGCATTTCAGTGGTGCATAAATTATCCAATATGCAGTACATTAGATATTAACTTAGTTATGTATTTTATCCTGTAACTTACTTATCGTCATCGATGCCCTCAGCCAAAAGCATATCAAAATCAAGATAGTCTTCATCCTCAAAGCCGTCAAAGGGAAGGTCATTGGTCACAGTGTTCTCTCTCAGGGCCTCCATGTCAAGGCCTCTGGGGTCCGGGTCAGCATCAGGCTCAGTAAAGTGAGTGGCCAGGTCTTTGATACCAGCTGAGGCTGGGCTGACCAGGAGGCAGAACATATAGGAGACTTTGATGAGCCACATCCTGAAAGGAGACGGGCAAGAACAGAGGCTGAATCAGGGAAAACAGAGTAACTGGGCCTCAGTGGAAATGACTAGCTTGATGATACATCTCAAATTTGGTACATTTTTGGTTTTGAACCCAAAATTGCATGATACATAGACAGACTGTTGGAAAAGTAAGATTTCTGACGATGATACTGATACTGAAATTTGAATGACAAGTTCTGTCTCTCTCTAACATTTAGTATTTGGTAGCATATCCCTTGCTTGCAATAACTGCATTAAGCCTGCTACCCATTGATATAACCAAATTGTTAAATTATTTTTTGTGGCATTATTTCCAGGCTTTTACTACTTTAGCCTGTTTATCCTCCCCCCCTAAATCTTTCTTCACGAGGTGAAATGCATGCTCAATTGCGTTAAGGTCTGGTGATTGACTTGGCCATTGAAAAACCTTCCACTTTTCACCATATTGAAGTCCTTTGTTGTGTTGCCAGTGTGTTTTGGGTCTTTGTTTCTCCCTGAGCTGTTACAGTCGGACAGATAAAATGTTTTGTAGACTTGAATTAATTTGGCTGCGTCATGAGTTACATAATCAATAAAGATTAGTGAAGCAGAAGCAGCTAATGCAAGACTAATCCATGACACTTCTTCACCATGCTTCAGATGAGCCTGTATGCTCTTTCTACAAACTTTGGCCTTTCCATCACTTTGGTAGAGGTTAATCTTGGTCACATCGGTCCATAAAACGTTGTTCCAGAACTTTTGTGGCTCATGTATATTCTTCTCTCGCCTTCCAGTCTTCCTACTGAGAGGTTTGCATCTTATAGTATAGGCTTGATATTGCTACTCTCTAAGTCTTCTGCGAACGGTTGATTAAGATACCTTCACGGTTCACCCCTGCCCTGTGGAGATTTTTGTGATGTCACTGACTGATGTTTTGGGGGTATTCTTCACAGCTCTCACAATGTTTCTGTGAACAACTTCTGTTGTTGTCCTTGGTCGACCTATTCGATGTCTGCTGCTTAGTACGTCAGCAGCTGCTTTTCTTCCAGGTTGTACAAGCTATGCTTGTGCAATGGCTCTGATCGATTTCCCCTCTTTTCTAAGCTTCAAAGCCCCCTGGTCTTCACGTTGGTTTATGTTTTCTAACACAAATACAGTCTAAACAGGCAAAGTCCAAGGCTAAAACCAAGAGTAGACATTAAGAACTATTTATCTATTTATTATAGAACTAGTTTAATCAATTGGACACATCTGGGCAGCAAGAAACACCTGTTAGTCACATGTTCTGGTACTTTTGCTCACCCAAAAATGTATTGGGTGATCTGATATAAAAGCTGATATACCCTAAATTGCTAACATAATCTAGATACAAAAAATACCAGGAATTAGAAGCTGAAATTCAGATCTGTCATTTCATGCACATCTTTTAACCTCAAATTTGGTTGTCTTTCAGCTTACAGCAAGACAAAAGAATTGACCGTACTCCAGTACGTTTAGATGGGACTGTATATACTGTATATATTATGTGAAATGGCTTACCTTGTGGTTGTTGTGTGTATGCAGGAAATGTTGTATTGGTTCTGTGTGCAGGTCTATGAGCAAGGAGTTGAGCATGACAAATGAACTTTGATGCAAGCTCCTCCTGAACAAATAGGCCAGATCAAACAACGGACAAAAAGTGCTGTGACTAACTGAAAACTTGAACTCTTCCCAAATCACTTCATCCCTCCAGAATATTTGTTTTGGTTCATTGTCAAAAGTCTGTAGCTTTTGATCAATATATTTTTTTGTATGTTTTCACATACAGCCCATAAATATTGTAGTTACTAGTTTGTGTAATGTTCTTGATTGTTGTTTCACTCTTTCTTTTGGAATCTCATTGTGCAGATGGAGATTTGAAGATGGCTTGATTGTTCACCTTTGCTGCTTCTCCTTTTTCCCCCAATCCACAGCTGACCAGACGCCTTCCGCCAATCAAAGAGGCTAAGCCCCGCCTCCAGAAGCTGTTCCGTGACTTCTGGTTGTACTCTGTGGTCATGGGCTTTGCGGTCGAGGGAAGTGGTAAGCCATCTTATTGCATTCCTCGCTTGTAACGATCCAATGTCTCACCCCAATTTGTATTTGTATTATTGTTTAGATCAGGGGTCTTCAAAGTTTTTTGGCCCAAGGACCCCTTAGCTGAGAAAGAGATGAAGCAGGGACCCCCACCACTACATATTGTATAACTTTTTCATAGATTTAATAGATAGTTCGATTCATGCTAATGTGTATTTTCAGATAGTTAACCTTTTAAACCCTCAATATTTAGTCAACTTGACCGTTGGCTCTGTACTTGGTCTGTTCTTTTCCCCTTTACACCAACTCTCAGAAAATAGCCGATCTAAAAGCTCACAACGACCTTGCAGCGGGAGCTCGTAGAGCTTGTAGATCTGCTATTTTCGGCTATAATGTTCCCTATCACACAAAGATTTGACGGACCCCCTGTAGTAACTCTGAGGATCCCCTAGGGGTCACAGACCCCCTGTTGAAGACCCCTGGTTTAGATAAACGGTGAACCTGAGGTCATTTACATTGTATTGAAAGTAAAGTGGGTTAGAGACACCTTTTAATGTACATATTGATGCTTTATGTTAAGCCTAATTTATACATTGTCATACGGCCGTATTGCTTGCCCAAAAGAGAGGATTTTCTGAAATGTCTGACCTTGAAAATCTGTTATTTTCAGCAGCATGAGGTATAAATTAGGATTTAAGCTTCATAATTTGTATGATAAGGAGTTTTTCTCCCTGTTTGTCTGTGTGTGTGTGCATGCACGCACTGCGTGTGTGCGTACATGCGTGCATCTGTTTTTGTGCGTCTGTCTGTCAGGACTGTGGCCAGAGGAGTGGTATGAGGGAGTTTGTGAGATTGCTACCACGTCTCCCCTACTCACCTTCCCCAGTGGAGAGCCTCTACGCTCAGAGCTGCAGTATAACTCGGCCCTGAAGAATGACACAGTCACACCGGTATACACACACACACACACACACACACACACACACACACACACACACACACACACACACACACACACACACACAGGGTTAATTTTGTCAGCTAATATTTGCTTGTGTCGCAGGAATTCATTAACAAAGAAAAACTGTCTTATTACTAAAAAAATATAATTAAAAAAGTAAATGTTGCAAAAAAGAACGACCCCATGGATGGATGGGTCTCTCAGGTCCTCCTTGGAGAAGATTACAGTCAGGACCGTGGAAGTTCAAGTTGGACAGTGGTCCTATGTGCACCCACTGCTTCCAGCGCTGCTCGATCTGGAAACCCCCATTTGGGTCACTGTAATATTTGGGGGGCAGTTGTTAAAAAGGCCTTTCACTGTGTCCATATTTGTTGATATCAGGTTGCTATTGTTACCCGATACTTGGAGGCCAGTCTGACGTCATGGACCTCCATGTTTTGGCAAGACTGACGTGGTACTCCATATTTGAACGACTCCATATTTAGGCAAGACTGACATAGAACTCCATATTTGGGCATGGTTGACAGTGATGTGTCACAGCAATTCAGCTTAAAAGCACACTCAGAGTGTGAGAGACACTATTGACAAGATACCGAACGATCATTCACAATCATTATTTGCTGGTCATCATCACCTCGCTATCCCCGACTCCTTTTTGTGTCTTTGGGAGTGAATACCTGCATTGAGGATATGTCTGCTCTCTATACTTCTGCTCGGCTGCTGAGGAGTGCAGTGAGGACTCAGATGGTCCCCAGGGCCAATTTAACAGCAAAACCTGCAAAGCACAAAGTTACTGCTGTGGAACAGGGCTTTGTGTTGACAGTCATGTTTGCCACCATACTTGGTCCCTCTGGGTGGATATTGGCTAATCTGGAGAATTACAAGAAGAAAGAGTAAAATGAGGCAAACAAGTGGAAAGAGTTGCAGAAGAAGACAAGAGGTCCGAGGAGATGGAAGAAAAGAGAGAATTGAGTATCATTGGGAACTAAAAAAGCTTGTTTCACATCAAGAATATGTTGCATCACCTCCCCCTCTCTTTCCAGCCTTTCACTGTCTTCTATGCGAAAAGTGAGAATGAAATCAGTTCCACTGCCCTTTTCTCTCTGTTCAGATGTCTGACTATGTACAACGAAAATAAATAAAAACAAAAAAAAGAAACACTTACTGCCTGCAACAGCCTAGATAGATTCCCTGTTCTACATTACCTTCCTTCCGGTGGCATGTCCAGTCTTTTCTGACTGGGGTGGCCCAAGCAGCATGAAGTATGAATTAGGCTTTAATGGCACCACCAAGTTCTTTCTGCGCCGGAAATGTGGAAATTCAATCCAGAGACCTTTTCCTGGAAGACTGTTGAGCCTAAGGGGGAATGGCCCTTGTTGTATTTCTTGGATGTGCTGTTGAATGGAGATCACCATGTTGGACGATACAACAGCTACAGAAAAAATAACACGGACCACAAAAAAGAAACCGCAAAGTATGTGAAGATCTCAGGATCGACATAGAAACGGCGACCACTGTTCTCACTGACCAGCAGTGAGAACAGAGACGTGCTACAGCCAATGAGAGCACAGGACAGGTGGAAACTGTGTGAATCAAAAACTTTGACTAAGATGGATAAGCTCCTGGTGCGTGTTAAACACGACACAGAGACCAGGAATACATTTAACTGATCACCGATCCCTTCTTTTCCTGCAGTGCACGGGGAGCCTAACTTGATTCATGATTAATAATTGTACAGTATCGCTAAAGTTGCACAAATCACTATCATTGACCCACATGGTCTTAAAAATTCTAATGTAGAGAGACAAATTAACTAATAGAGCAAAAAGTGTTAATTCGCATAAAAATAAAACAAAGGAACAAATGAAAGTCTAGTCAAGTAAAACAAACATGAAAGGATGCATGATAGGATGAAAAGACATTCAGTGAGCTGGAATAAAAATAATAAAAAGAAAATATTGCACTTCTGCATATTGCATCTTTATTTTGCGTCCTGGTGAAATATCTTTTAGTGTGTGATCCCTGTCACCGACCAGTCATGCAACCTAGTAAGACACCCGATTTCAAGAAAGAGTTGTGTAGTGTGAACTGCACAGCGATTTGACGACTTTGAAAGGCGTGCAGTGTGTGTGCGAGGCATTAGGGCTAAATAAGACCGTGTTACTCCATCCTTTTAGTATTTAAAACATTTCCGAGATAAACCGTCTCATGCACTAACAAGTTAGCCTGCAAAAAAAAAGGCCTTGGCAGATTAGTCTGGCCAAGCTCGGTTGTGATTGGCTTTCGCTGCCCCTGAAGTTGTGGGGCACCAATCAGGGCCCAGTATGCAAATATGGGGCGGGTTTATCACCAGAGGCATTTTTGTAATCCGCCCCTTGGAAATGCAGGTTCCAAACAGACTCCAGAGTCTGAATACAAAACTGTATTATATATTTGGTATTTTCTTCAATTAAGCCTGTATTTTTGTTGTTTTTGGATTCATCATTCACTATGAATGTTGTGACACAAACAAACATTCTACATGAATTCAAGGCTTCACCTTTTCTATTGTAGAGGAAACCTTGACGTGCTTTCTGTTTCTGGCCCCAAGGCGGAGCTGAGTGAGCTACGATCTACCATCATCAACCTCCTGGATCCGTCCCCTGAGAGCTCTGCGCTCATCAATAAGCTGGACTTTGCCATGTCCACATACCTGCTGTCAGTCTACAGATTAGAATACATGAGGTACAATGTGTGGCTTCTTTTTTAGCAACTTAAGCTCTATTTTATACTTCGTTGTATGACGCTCGAATGGGTGACCTGAAGAATTTCTTCACCTCCTGGTCCCTCCTTTCAGGATGCTCCGTTCCAACGACCCCGACCGGTTCCAGGTCATGTTCCGATACTTTGAAGACAAAGCCATTCAAAAGGACAAGTCTGGTGAGTTTGTGTTCTCTTCATACGCCATACTGTCAGTTATTGTGAAGTACATTTACTCAAGTACTGTACTTACAGTATAGGAATATTTCACTTTCAAATAAAATTACATTAAAAAATTATATAAATAATGGAGAAATCACGGCCCCTCACTCATTATAATGTCCTAATGAGTGAGTTGGCCGTAATTTTTCCATTACTTTTTAAATTTATTTGTTATATATTTATATTTATATATATATATATATATTATACCACTGCATACTGTCCTTCTCGATGTCTGTTTGTTCTCTCATTTTGTTTTCTCATGTTGACAACAATGACCAGGCATGATGCAGTGTGTTATTTCTGTCGGGGACAAGGTGTTTGATGTCTTCCTGCAAATGATGGCTGAGAAGGTAGGAGTTCCGCATTGTACGCTGCTAATTCATGAGGGTTAATATTAACTCTGAAAGTGTAAAAATGTACCCATAAGGGTTCACCAATCTGTAGTTTTTATCTGTTTATACCATCATATAGATAGTATACAGTGCATTCTTTGCGTCTTTCAGCCCAAAACCAAAGAGCACGAGGAGGAGCTGGAACGGCACGCACAGTTTCTATTGGTCAACTTTAACCACACCCACAAGAGGATCCGTAGAGTTGCGGACAAATACTTGTCTGGTTTGGCCGAGACGTAAGTATTTCTGACCCTCCAGAAAACCTGTCAGCTTAGGGCTGGGCGATGCGACTTCATATCAATATCACAATTATTTCAATATTTTTCCTCGATTACGATTAACAATATTTAAAAAAATATATTGTGAAAATAGCAGCTCTACAAGCTCACGATACATCAAGGTGTGACGTGCTGTGCTCTATAAATAAAACTATTTTAAACTTGCTTCTTTGATTAACCTACATAAGATTAAGTCGATTATTGGTTTCGATATATTTTTGGTTAGTTGCCCAGCCCATCAGCTTCAATTACAGATGAGTTTTTTTGTCCTGGTATTTGACTGTTTGACATCTATATCTACGTATGTCTGTTAGTTTCCCCCACCTGCTGTGGAGTGGTCGTGTGTTGAAGACCATGTTGGACATCCTGCAGACACTCTCTCTGTCACTCAGTGCCGTAAGTATGAAAAGTGACACCAACACCAAACAAAGAAGCATTGTGACCCGAGAGATGTTTGTTAGAATCTCCATAACGGATGCAGTCTCCCATCTCTGTGGAGTTGCTCAGTAGAGGAATGAATATAAGCTGAGCTTTACAAAGGAAGAATTTAGGCTCATTGAAGTTCTCGTAAGAAAGATATATAAAGTTTTGCACTGAAGTAACAAAAGGGGAGATTGCATAGTTTTGTATTTGGGGATTTTGTTTTACTTTATAGTGCTTATAGTTTAAGTCAAAATAAACTATAAGCAAGCACTGAACATATTTTCCACTTGTTTAGGACATCCACAAGGACCAACCTTTCTATGACATTCTAGACACTCCCTACAGGATCACTGTCCCAGATACATATGAGCTCAGAGAGGTGAGTTTGGACTTCACTTACACTCGTGACCACAAGAGGGCACCAGACTGCTGTTTTACACATTATTAAGAACATTTCCCTTTTGAAACAATTTCATTGATGTAATATATAATCTGTGGTCTAACCTTTCCATGTTGTCACCTAGAAGTAAGTGAGTATTTGATGTTTTTTTAATTTTAAATAGCCCCTAAATAGTTTCCTATATTCCCTAATTAAGCAACTTCTGTAGGTATTCAATGAAATTCATTAACCCATTCAATCCGTGAACGCATCTACAAATGTCTTCTAAATCCTAACAGGTTTCTGAAAAACCTATGTTGCTATATCAGTGGTGCTCAAACGTTTTGTCCAAGGGACCCCCAGAAGCAAGGTTTTGAGTTACAAATGTTTGCTTTAACTGATTCACTGCCAATCACGTAGATCTACGCGAACCTATTTAAAGCCGCCATGTGCCAATCGCGTAGATCTATGTGAACTAAAAAAAACATATATATATTTTTCTTTTTTCCAATTTGACCCAAAGACCAAGGAGATATGATTTTTCGAAGATCTAGACTCCTATCCACTTCCTTGTTAACTTAAAACTTAATAATTCTGTATCTCGGCTCCTGAGTACTTTTTTTTTTTTCAATGAAAAATCTCTGGCACTGGCTAAAAAAATATGAAAATACCTCTGGCAGTTAATGGGTTCAAAAAGAAATTGCAGATCTAAGCTCACGAGCTTGTATATATGCTATTTTTGAATAGCCAAAGTATAAAATAATGGTTATAGCTAAACTAAAAAATGACACAGATGCGTTATCATCTAAACGTGTCTGAATCTTATTGAGTCCTTTCTGTGTAGATCTTGTAGTTTGCAGGAGTAAAAAGATAATGAATGTTACATGACACCAGTTCTTTTCTCTCCTTTCAGAGCATAGTGAAGGACTTTGCTGCTCGCTGTGGTGAAATCCTGAAAGAGGCGATGAAATGGGCCCCCTCTGTCACCAAGTCCCACCTGCAGGTCAGCTTCATTGAATTGACCTCTTAGTGCAGTGGTTCTCAAATGTTTTAATGTCAAGGACCCCCATAACTTTCAGAGTCTGTATGGGCCTATTTGGGACCCCTTCAAGGTACCCTGAGGGTCCCTGGACCTCACTTTGAGAACCACTGCTCTAGTGCATTTACCCCACTTGGTACAGTTCGGTTGGGCGAGTGTGAATGCAACAGTCAAACTTGGGTGTGCACCAAAACACCCACACAGACCCCTTTGAGGAGGTGGTCTCAAATAGGGTATTTTTTCCATTTCTCGAAAAGTTATGTTTTTTTTCCATTTGCTGAAAAGTAATGGTTTTGGACATACAAGGTTTCCACCTAACAGCAACTGTATATAATTCTTCCTGTGTGTGTGTGTGTGTGTGTGTGTGTGCGCGTGTGCAGGAGTACTTGAACAAGCATCAGAACTGGGTTTCAGGTCTGTCCCAGCACACAGGCCTCGCCATGGCCACAGAGAGCATTCTACACTTCGCTGGCTACAACAGACAGAGTACCACACTAGGCGTGAGTCACACAAACACACACGCACGCGTGCATGAATGCACACAGGTAGGCGTGCGCACTCACTCATGTGCACGCACTCACGTGCACACACACACACACACACTCTCTCTCCCTCTCTTTCTCTCTGTTACATTGTTTGTGATGGTACTGCTGTTGGATTGCACAGACCAGCTGATACTAATGCAGCTGGCTTTAGATGAGAAACGTCACCTCAAAACAAATTCGTTTTTTCTCAGATGTCAACTAGCCTAAATGCTAGGTTACACAGTTAACATTTGTCATTTTCGTGAAAGTATTCATAGAATTATAAGCATCAACAGCCAATTTGTCAATGGCACATATTGATACAGCATATTTTGCAGACACTGAGGGCACTGAGTTACAGTACAATTTCCATCCATACTTAGTACATTAAAGCTATTTGTCACGTTTGTTAGTGAAATGCAGAGGCTGCAAAGGACAGCGTAAATGATGTCCTCTAACTTAACAGAAGAGCTGACCTGTCCTACCGTGACTAGTTTATTGTCGGCGTCCAGGTGTATTGCTTATTAACCCTTTGTCCAGCACTGATAGTTGTTCAACATAACATTTAATGTGCCGTCTAGTTGCTTTGTCAAAGCCACGCAGTCTTAATAACACTAAGCATAAGTGTCTTCTGTTCTTTATGTTCTTCATGTGCCTTTAAGTACATTGTTTTTGAGTATTTCATTTAGTATGTATTATTTATGTAGCACCAGTATGGTTTCTACTGTTTGTCCACATGTGCATGCATTAGCCTACTCGTCTATGTGACATTATTTTGCTTTGCTATTGCATTTTATATGTTTTTTTGGCCTGCATTCTGTTGTATACATCCTTTTCATTTGCTTCATTTTGTTGTATTTTGTCTTTATTAAAACTGCAACGAACTGCCCTACCTGGTTGCTTGGCTGGTTTACGGATTTGCTGGTTACCTGGTTACTTACCTGCAATGGACTGGTGGGTTGGTTGGCTGGTTGCCCATTTGGCTAACTGGTTATGCTGGTGGCCTCCTCCGTCCTTGGGGCCAACTGTGTAGGCTGCTTTTCCTCAGGTTGGTCAGCACTCCATCACAACGAGACGACACCTTCAACATAGAACAACAAACAGTGTTACACCTGATTTATACTTAGTTGCGCGCAAGTTGTCTTGCACCAAAAATAGAAGGTCCTGCAAGCTCACAACGTGTCGTGCTGCGATGTATTGTGAGCTTGTAGATCGGCTATTTTTTGGTGTGAGACACATTGCACAACCAAGTATAAATCAGGCTTTACGGTGCACCCTGTTGTCTTACGTCCTGACCTGGAGCCAGTTGCACCACCTCACACTAAGTTCAAACTTAGCCTAGTTATAGCTTAAATGGCTTTTTAAAAAGCCATTTAGACCGGGAAAGTATTGTTGTCATTTTTAGATTTCTTTGGCTATTCAAAAATAGCAGATCTACAAGCTCATAGCGCGGCACTGAGTGCCGCACTATGAGCTTGTAGATCTGCTATTTTTTTTTTAATCGTGAAAATGTGTGCAAAAAATATATATTTTTAAGCGAACATTTGTAAAATATCTTTGTTCCAGGGACCCCCAGAAGCAAAGATTTTAGTTACAAATGTTCGCTTTAAAATATATATATTCAAAGATTTGCACACATTTTCACGATTTTTCAAAAATAGCAGATCTACAAGCTCATAGCGCGGCACTCGGTGCTGCGCTATGAGCTTGTAGATCTGCTATTTTTGATTAGCCAAAGAAATATAAAATGAATTGAATGGGTTAAGCTATAACTAGGCTAAGTTTGAACTTAGCGTTAGGTGGTGCAACTGGCCCCTGGTGAATCTGCATCTCTGCTCTAAGTGGGCTCTAACCTGTGTTCTCATCTAGACCACCCAGCTGACTGAGAGACCGTCCTGCGTGAAGAAGGACTACTCCAACTTCATGGCTTCCCTCAACTTACGGAACCGCTACACTGGAGAGGTGACGTCTATTGTTGAACGTCATGGTGATAATAACATGAGTAGCTTTCTGAAGGGCTGAACATGGGCATTTTTACCCGCTGAGTCGCAAGCACTAATTCCGAGAGAACTAGTGTGGATTGCATAGTGTGCAGTTACTGTAGGTGCAAAAGTGCCATTAGAAACCACTGTAGGCTATTATTGTTGGAAAACGTGCTAGCTTGATAATTCACCACATGGCACATTTCACATTGTATGTATTTGATTTGATGAATTAAGACATATAAATATATGTATATGACATGGTAAATACAGCCTGAGCAAATAACCCATATATTTCCATTTTATTTCAATTATTTCACAGTATTTGCTGTTAATTCCCCATAATTCCCATTCATTCCCATGGACAGTTTCCATCATGAATATTCCCAGAATTTTTTATATTCCCAGAAAACCCTAATCTGGCCTCAAAATACCATTACATTTAGAGCTGCATATTCCTGATGAATATGTACGGTATGTTTTTAGCTACTTTGATGTATGTGTGTGTGTGTGTGTGTGTGTGTGTGTGCATGTGTCTGCGTGTGTGATGTTTAGGTGAATGGTATGATCCAGTTCTCCCAGGCGACCCACAGCAAGGCAGACCTGACCAAGCTGATGGTCCATACGACGACTGATGCTCTGGAAAGGAAAGACCCAGAATCCTTCACTCAGGCCATGTTCAAGATGGCCGCCCTGCTAATCAGTACCAAAGGTAAGCACCATTTTATGTATTACACGTTCCCCTCGTCCTTCTTTATTCCATGTCCACCAGTTTCATGCCACAGCTACAATATGGGGATGATCACACCGAGATGCGTTGCTACAAGCGCTTTAGAAACGTCTTGGCAAACAGCGTCTTCTACTGCTGTATTTGGCACTCTTTGTTAACAAAGCACTATGACAAGTGGTGCAACACTGCACCGTGCGCTGAAAAGTTGAGAATATAAGAAGGTTTATGGCTTCTAAAATCGCTACGCACAACGCAAGAGAAGAGCACACGGCACGTCACGGCAGGCATGCCATAACATGGCGATGGGTTTCCAGTGTGTCTCGGACGTGATCGCCTCCTAAGACTGTGACTATAAATGACTGAGATGTAGGCCTGCCTTCCGCCACAGTGTGTGCTGGGATTGGCTGAAGCCCCCGTTGACTCTGACCGGACAATGAATGAATGAACATTACATTTTTTATTATAATGCATTTATTTTCCTATTTATTAAGTATCTTTCTCTGCCCCCCTTCAGACTGTGATCCTCAGCTCTTGCATCATCTGTGCTGGTCTCCTCTGAAGATGTTTACTGAACATGGTATGGAGACTGCCATCGCCTGCTGGGAGTGGCTGCTGGCTGCGCACGCTGGAGTAGAAGTCCCGGTATGTACACAGTAAAATGTAAAGTGTTACTTTAACCCTGATGGTCTACAAATGTGTCCTGATATAAGATCCCACTATGAAATGAGGAAACCTCTGTCGATCCGTCTTCTGTCTGTCTGACTCTGTTCTCGTCCATTTTATGCTGGGATTGAGGAAGCTGATTCTTCACTTTTTCCAAATTTAAGAAGTGCAATAGCATTTTTGTGAACTCCCACTGAATTAAGACGGGTGTGGGTGGAAATTACCTTCATCTGTTGCAATTGTCTCCCCATGTTTGTATTATCACTGCCAACCCTATACTGTTGGTCTGGGGAGGGTGAAGACAACCACATATCCCCTCCGATACACGTGGATTCGCCGGCCGCTTCTTTTCACCATACAGTGAGGAAATGTGTCATGTGTAGGGAGTATTCATTGGCTAGATTGGGAGCAAAAATGGGTGCAAATAATTGGCTACATTAATAATAATAAATAAATAAAAAGAACAGTGAATACTGTAGGAGTTTTTTTGGGGGGTTTTCTTTCTTTAGAAACCACCAATATAACACACAGGTAACACCTTAACGATTCACTCCTGCTCTTTTGTCTTCCTCTCTCCCAGTTCATGCGTGAGATGGCCGGGGCTTGGCAGAATGCAGTGGAGCAGAAGCTGGGTTTGTTCTCGGAGGCCAAGGTAGAGGCAGACCCCCTGGCTGCATCCGAGGAGAGCCAGCCCGTGCCCTGCCCGCCTGACGTCACACCTCACTTCCTCTGGATAGAGGTCTGTCACGCCCGCCATTCTTCACTTCATGCTCTATGTATAGTACACCTCCCTTCTGTCTTGTCCCAACTAATGCTGGCCAAGATATTGAATTATACAATAAATATAATAATTATACCCGCCATTCTTCACTTCATGTTCTATGTATAGTACACCTCCCTTCTGTCTTGTCCCAACTAATGCTGGCCAAAATATTGAATTATACAATAATAATAATAATTATGATAAACATTCCATAATGACGTATCAAAAATGTTCTGCTAATACTGCTGAGAAGGTGATGGCAGCAAAAGAACATCTCTCTCTTTTTTTATCTCCATTGTGCCCACACTCCGTGCCCGCCCACATCGCCCCTGCAGTTCCTGGTGCAGAGATTCGAGATAGCCAAGTACTGCAGCGCTGACCAGGTGGAGATATTCACCGCCATCCTCCAGAGGTCACTGTCGCACAACGTTGGAGGAGCCAAGAGCAGTCTCAACAGACATGTTGCTGCCATAGGGCCCAGATACAGGTATATAGTGTCAGGCAGTGGTTCTCAAACTTTTTCAAGTCAAGGACCCCCAGTTTGGTCTGTATTTGGCCGTGGACCGTCATCCCCCCAGAAGAGAAGATTTATGTAAATTATTTTTTAAATAATTAAAAACTTTGCAAACATTTTAAATATTTTTCAAATATTTTCAAAAATAGCAGATGTAAAAATAGCAAAATAGCAAAAGCTAAGGTATGGCAAGGTTATAGGGTTACCAACTCCCAGAGATTAAAATAAGGGACACCTATCCTGGGCGTGCGTGCCCTTTGTATGTTGGTGAGTGATTAGCGACACATCAAAGCAAACATCTAAAATGACTGGAAATCTCCTTTAAGGGAAACACTGAGGTAGTGCAGTGGTTATCAACCTGTGGGTCGGGACCCCCAGGGGGGTCCCACATGATTTTGGGGGGTCCCTAGATGAAAGTAATATTACTAAAGTGACAATTTAAGGACTTTTAAGACTTTTAATACCTAAAAAATAAGATTTCTTTTTAACTCATTTAGTGCCACTGGACGTCTAAGACGTCCGCTAATATAAGCCCTGAGTGCCACTGGGCGTCTAAGACGTCCAATGAATTTTATTTTTTATTTTTTTATTTTTTGGAAAAAAATGTTCAGAACCCAAGATATCATGATTTGAAAATATTCTGCTCCATTCACTCTTTGTTTAACTTCTTACTGAAAAAGGCTGTATCTCGGCTCCTAAGCACTTTTTTTTTACAATTAATTTTGGCTGTGGCACTCATAGCCAAACTGCCATAAATAAGCCGGGCACTGAATGAGTTAAAATATGATTATTTGGGGGGTGAAAGGGCCTGAAAAGGTTGAGAACCATATACCATGAGTGTACCATGAGACCCAAAGCCGCACTGTAGATGCTGATGTGTGCCGTCGTAGAGTTCGAATGTCATGGAAGTTGTCGGGCTCGTCACATGAACGATTTCTATTTCCTTCAGACTGCTGACCCTGGGCATGATGGTGCTGCACGCCGATGTTGTGACAAGTGCCACCATCCGCAATGTACTGAGGGAGAAGATTTACTCCACAGCCTTTGACTACTTCAGGTAGGAATAATGGCTGTGTGTCATCTTAAGGCCAGTCCACACCAATGCAACTCCTTTCAGCATGCAACTACTTGCAACCTTTATCCCCAATGGCGGTTGCAAGGAGTTGCATTGGTGTGGACTGGCCTTTAAAACTGTTTTGTTGCAAGGAGTTGCGACTAGTTGCATTGGTGAGGTCTGGCTTTTATAAAGACCAATGAAGTCTAGGGCTGCAACTATCGATTATCTTCTTAGCATTTATTCAATCGATTATTTTTTTCTATTAGTTGAATTACAGAGAAGTGTTTTTTTTTTAACATACGTTTGTCAATGAATCAGCATGAACAATAGATTTTCTATAATCGACTATATCGATTTGTCTGAATAAACTATTTTATAATTTTTCGTACAACTTGCAAAAATAGTGGTGTGTTGTGAGCTTGTAGATCTGCTATTCTTGGTATTTTTGAAAATCTCCCCTTCTGATAAAGATGAGGTCTAATAATCCTTCATCACCATTTTTCTTTGTCTATAGCATTGCTCCTAAGTTTCCCACACAGACAGACAAGAGGTTGAGAGAAGACATCAGCATAATGATCAAGTTCTACGCCAGCCTGCTGTCAGACAAGAAGTATCTGGCTGCCACCCAGCTGGTACCAACAGGTACAATGCTGAAGAGCCATAACATGTCCAACATTATTACACCCATTCCACACGTGTATTCTGAGATTAGGAATTTACAGTATATATGCTGTCGGTTGGTCTGTCTGTGTGTCCGGAGCTAAACTTGAAAACCGCTGCACATATTTTAGCAGTCATGTTTTCTTTATTTTTTTTGGGGGGGGGGGGGGTTTCTGCCTTTAATGATAGTACACAGTGAAGTTAGACAGGAAACAGTGGGAGAGACGGGGAGAGACACGCTTTGTCTTTGGAAAACTAAAGGAAATCTGGCTTTTGGTAGCATAGTCTTAAAATAATATTTTTAGGTATTGATGATCAGTTGTAAGGTAGGGCTGGGCTCTGAAATATGATAGAACCACTTGGAAAGCGTTTCCAGTGTTTGGCCCATAATCTTTAGGTCAAATATTGCCTAACAATATTGTATGGTGCAAACAAGAACAGCTTCTAGGCCAGTTACAAGTAGTGGGACATATTAAGAATCACTGATACCCAAAGTAAAACCTCAAACATACAGATTGAAATGCAGTGTAGAGTGGATATGAGTGTATTGCTGGTTCTCATTCAAGCTATCAAATCAGGGACTAATCTAAACCTGGGATACCAAATGCAATTGATTGAGTGGAACTAGAAGCAGTAAGTAGCCTGCCTCCGAGCCTGATCCCTGGGACAGGAGATGGGAACTACCGACTGAAGGTTAATACTGTAGTTCACAAATCCAGTGTTGGAGATAAAGAATAGAGTACTGACTGAGTGGCTTTCATTCAAGCAATCTAATATTGCACAAAATGATGTCTTAGTCATAACCAAGTTGATACAAGTATCTAGTAGAATAGAAAGATAGGGATTATCTGGGCCCCAGGACTGAAGTCCAGAACCACTGCAAGGAATTATATTTTTTGTCGGCTACACGGTATGCGTTGTCCACATCTTGGAATGCACTTCAGTTGTGCAGGATTGGTTTCAGTCAGCTTATACTCCTACCAATGATTCTCCACATACAGATGGAACCAATACATGATATAATAAGCATTGTCAGGAATCGGGATACAGCTTTCACCATTCCATCATTTCTTCTGACCATGCTCTTTTTAAATCTTTTTATCTTTCCAAGCCTACATGGCATGGAAGCCTTTTTAACAACTGACCCCAGATTTTGTTTTGAAAGCTTGTACAATCCTACCCTAACCTTTTATATTAAAATTGCCCTGTGGGTGTATGGTGGACATCACTAACGTTACATGCCCATATATGGAGAGTATTCTGGTGCATAGTAGAGGTGTCACTATATGCCTAATCTTCGATTCGACTGTTGATTTTAAGCTCACGATTTGATTTGATATTCGATCTCTATTTAATGTTAATTATTAGGCTATTGACTTTGAAGAAGTATAAATAACAAATGAGAATCTAGAATAATAAAAATGTTTAACATAATATTAATAATATAAACTTTGGGTTTTATCAACTGTCATTGACATTTCAGATTCTTCTTTAAAAAGATTAGTTAACATTCTTTGAAATGTTACGATTTTACCGTATATGACATCATGGATATGGGCATAAAAGGGCAGGGCAGGACAGACGGATACAGAGATCTCCATGTATGGGCATAGAAGCGACACAGACATAAGTTTCTAAGTGGATTGACATATTTATTCTTTGTGGAACTCTGCATTGACAGCACGGATTAGACAGTGCGGTGTAACGTCTCCTCTTTCCGTTCATGGGAGAAAGTGGTGAACATATAGTGATAGACTGATGTTGGAATATTTGGACGAACGGGATGTTTCCTCTTCTCCAGACAATCAGGACATGTCGGTCAACAGCCTGTCTGTGATGACGGTGGCAGACAGCCGCAGCAATCTGGACGTGGCCGTGGGTCAGAGGCAGCAGGTGGCTCAGGGATGGATCAATACTTACCCTCTGTCCTCTGGCATGTCCACCATATCCAAGAAATCAGGTCTCTCACACACACACACACACACACACACACACACACACACACACACACACACACACACACACACACACACACACACACACACACACACACAGACACAGAGAGAGAGCTGTGACATGATATGCACTTGGAATTGCAACTGAAAAAAGTCCTACATAGTAAAATCCTCAGTGTTCATTTATCCATTTGTAACTCTGAAAGCGTACCGGGTCCATTTGGTTACATTTGCACACTCAGACCGAGTTAAATTAACACAAAGTGTTGCAGTGTAGCGAAGCAGAACTCATCCACTTGTTATTCATATACAGTACATGAAATATATGCTACATGAAGTTAGTGGTGTAAAGTCCATTTACTCAAGTGCTGTACTTAAGTACACTTTTGAGGAGTTTTTACTTTACTGGAGTATTTCCCATTTTCAATACTTTTACTTCTACTCTACTACATCTCAGAGGCAAATATTATACTTTAACTCCACTACAATTATTTGACAGGTTTAGCTACTATACAGTAGTTACTTTGCAGATTTAGATTATTATCATAAAACATACATTAACCACTTCAGCCCTATACTGTATATATTTCGGCCATTTGAAAATGGGCAAGCTCACAATGCTATTTTCTGCTATTTTCAAAGGATGTTTAAATTTTGAATTTGTGAAATGGGACATATTCTGCACAGTACTTTTACTTTTGGTACTTTCAATATATTTTGATGCCAATACTTTTGTACTTTTACTCAAGTACATTTTGATTAGCAGACTTTTACCTGTAACAGTATTTCTACATTGCAGTATTGATACTTTTACTTAAGTAAAAAATGTGTGTACTTTTTCCACCACTGCATGAAGTTTGCATCTGTTTGATACATTTCCGTTGTGCTCTTTCAGGAATGTCTAAGAAAAGCAACAGAGGCTCTCAGATGCACAAGTACTACACCAAACGTAGAACTCTACTACTGGCACTGCTCGTAAGAACCATCATCTATTCTCACTTATGTTTGCAAATCTATACTCTTTTCATATTGACTGACTGCCTTTTTAGCCCCACTATCGGCAGGGCATTAAGGAAGTTTCCTTCAGATTTTAGCGACCCCATGGCCTTTCCTCTTGGCCAAAATGGCCACTTGCTTAAAAGATATATCAAAATGGTCGTATTGCCATGAAAGTTGCTTAGTGCATTTATGCTCCATGGAGAATGAGGTTTTAGGTGACTCCATGGCCTTTCCTATAGTGCCTCTCTAAATAAAAGATGGTACTTTATTTTATTTGAAAAGTTGTTACTCCTTTAGTAAATGCTAAATATATCCCCTGCCCTCCAATTCTGGCATGAATACTAATCTTGAGTTTAACTTGTTTGTATTTTTAACCCCTCTAGTGAGAGCGTGATGCTCTACAGACTTGTGCCCCTTTTTTGTGTTGCCCATCTACAATGCCCCAATAATAATTTATTGATAAGATGCCACAGGTCCAAATGGACCCTTTACAGGTCTGTAACTCTGAGAGTTTGTACACTCTCAAGAGTTAAATCAACACTCTACAGTGTTTGATTAAGTGTTTGATTCGTATGCTCTCAGAGTTACTGACCCGCCACGACCCTAGTGGGCCCCAGACCAGACTTTGAGAAACAATGCTGTGTTCTATGTCCCTCCTCAGGCCAGTGAGATTGAGCGCCTGACGACGTGGTACAACCCCCTGTCCACCCAGGAGCTGGCCATCTCCACAGAGCAGTCTGTGGAGACCAGCATCGCAAACTGGAGGTCCAGATACATCAGCCTGACCGAGAAACAATGGAAGGACAACGTGAACCTGGCCTGGAGCATAGCGCCCTATCTAGCCCTGCAGCTCCCTGCCAGGTAAACAGACAAAATGGAGTCAATTAATGGAAGATTTTCTACATTGTACCATCAACCACTTCAATCAATCCTGTGCAATTCGTTGACCGGGGTCCCCCAGGGCTCTATACTTGGTCTGCTCCCTTTTCCCCCTCTACACCAAATCTCTTTGCCAAAAAATTGCCAATCCACAAGCTCATCTACAAGGTTGTAGATTTGCTGTATTCGCCAAATGTGCGCCTCAGAGTAGTGAAGCTATGGTTCATGTGTGTAATCGAACTCTAAAATATTTTCACGAGGAGATGACCCAGAAATTGTACATTTATGACAGTATATAAACCTGAGCTACAGTAGTAATTGTAAACGGGAAAGGGAACTTTTTGGCCTGTGCAGCTGTTTTTCTTTTGGGGCAGTGTTTCTCAAATAGGGTTACATGGAGGTGCTATGTGAGAGAAAGTGGAAAATGTAAAACTTAATATTATTGTTACTGATAAATGATAAAACATTGACAATCTTTGTGTGAACCTCCTGATCTCTAAAGTGGTAAACCAAATCAAATCAAAAAGTAGCACAAATGTTGTTTAATAGAAAGCAACACTAGGTGGGTTATCATTCATTCATTCATTCATAGCATCATATGTTAGCTATGGTTTTATCTTGCAGTTTTAGAAGCAAAATTGAGTCTGTTAAAGGGGGTATGAAGCCAAACAAGTATGGAAACCGCTGTTTTAGGGCATCTCTAGATTTCCGGGTGCGTTCTTACCCTTGACCCTTGTTTAATTCTGCAGCTTTACTCACAGCCTGTCAGTTAGTGTACGTACCTAAGTCAGTCAGCTCATTCACTCTGCATATAGTCAGTTCATCTGTCTGTCTGTCTGTCTGTCTGTCAATCAGTCTGTTAGTGGGCCAGTCTGTCAGTCAGTGGCTTGGCGTATGCACACCCAAGTGAGGTTTTGATTTGTCATTTCAGGTTCAAGAACACAGAAGCCATTGTGACAGAGGTGACCCGCCTGGTGCGTATGGACCCAGCTGCCGTATGTGACGTCCCAGAGGCTGTCAAGGTGAGATCTTTCTCCTGTCACAAGCTGTCCCCAATCCCACTCCCATTCCTCTTAAGTGACAACATCCTAAAGTCCTGTGTAAAAGGGTGTCTCATCCTGTTCACAGTTCTGTTTGGCATCATTTAGTACACAGTAAAATCTTCTGTGTTCATTTATGCATTTTTAACTCTCAGAGTTTTTTTTTTTTTAATATTGTAGTTTGCGCCACATTCAAAACTCAATTCAGAAACTTGTTGCCTGATATTTATACGTATCTCAAGATGCCTGGACCAGCTGCAGATGCCTGGCCCTCCCACGCTCCCATTTTCAGTTCTCCCATGAAGGACGATATTGTTGGTCAGGCATGTTTAGCCTATTGACTGTATACTTGACATTATGTCGACCATTTTCAAAAGCATACCGTGGTTTGTTTGATTTTCAAGGAATCCACTGGATATCCATTCCTTTCAGTTACTAGTCCATAACAGCATGTCCTCCCACTGTCTGTCTGGGCTATGGGACCGCTACAGATCCCATGAACCCACATTGCCGTCCATCTGGGCTATAGGGCCACAACCACGGTGACCGTGAAATTTGGGAAAAGTGAAAATCGTCCTCACTGCATGCATATGCCAGTGGACATTGGTTGAGTACAGATGGATGGAAATGGATGAGGACAGATGGACTGACAGAGTTCTGTTTGTTTTATAATAGGATTATGGAAATCAACTTGTAGAGACATTTAGAATCTCACTAGAGTATGGTTATATAAGTTTAAAAAAAATTGAAAGTTGAGCTCACAAACTATACATATAAACAATATCTAACTAATTAAATAATGAAAATGTACTTACTAAATTCCTAGAACTGAAGGAAATTATAAAAATACATTTTGTCTAGACATTTTACTCAATGTACAACCAATTTTATTGAATAGGACAGATGGGGTATGATGAGCTATACTATGATTTAATCAAGGGCAGTCTGATTGCTTTACATTTTAGAATCACAATCGTGTGCGCTATTATCCTCCCTCTGACTACATTTTTAAGGGCCTACTTTGCAAACGTTAAAGAGAGACTAAAGTTTTTTTCTGTCACCCATTAACTGCCAGAGGTATTTTCATATTTTTTTAGCCAGTGCCAGAGTTTTTCATTGAAAAAAAAAAAGTACTCAGGAGCCGAGATACAGAATTTTTAAGTTAACAAGGAAGTGGATAGGAGTCTAGATCTTCGAAATATCATATCTCCTTGGTCTTTGGGTCAAATTTGGATTTTTTTTTATTTTTATTTTTAGTTCACGGCTTTAAATAGGTTCGCGTAGATCTACGTGATTGGCAGTGAATCAGTTAAGGAAAAATATATATGTTTTGCAATACTTATTAATCTCCTGGGAGATGATGATGTTGTTGTTTGGATGATCTGTCTCCCTCCAGCTTTCTCCAGTCTTTGGGATTTTGTTCTGCCTGGCTGGAGTCTTAATGAGCCTCTTATCTGTCTACTCTAGCAAGGAAAGTGCAGGGGCGTGCCGCTGCCAACCCCTTGTCCTCGGAGGACACCATGATATCTACTTGATGATCCTCTCTGACATCTCACTGTTGTTTGTTGTTCCCCATCACTTTAGTTACGAATAAATACAGCTCCCTCTAGGGGACTTGTTAGCACATGACGTTGTGTCAATGAATCGCGTATCACTCCAAAATTCAGAGCGTTAATTTATCCCAATGAAAGCGTAAAAATGGATTCCGTTTCTCTGTCATATACATGGATCCTAGCCAAGGCCTGATTCTGATGTCTGAATTGAGTCCTCTCACTTTTTCTATATGTTCTTCCTGTGTATTCTCAGTTCTTAGTGACATGGCACACCATTGACGCCGACTCGCCAGAGCTGAGTCACATCCTGTGCTGGGCCCCGGCCGACCCCCCCACTGGACTCTCCTACTTCTCCTCCATGTACCCCCCCCACCCCCTGACCGCCCAGTATGGGGTCAAAGTTCTCCGCTCCTTCCCTCCGGTACGCAACATACACTTAAGCCCGATTTATACTCGTCGCATGATGGCATCACGTGCTGAAACTAGTGATCTATAAGCTCACAACGCGTGTCGCGATGTTGTGATAGCTGATGTAGATCGGCTATTTTTGATACATGACGCATCGTACAATGGCCTATAAATTAAGCATTATCCTGAAATGTGTCTCTTTGATACTACGCCCATTCCTGCTAACTCCTTTTCAACACACAATTACCTTTATTGTTATAAATAATATGTAAGTTGTACAGTATAGCCTGCACAAATGTAACACATAAGTAAAAGTGTCAAGTGTCTACATGTTTTTATCTTACCTTCTCCCCAGTCAAACTTTTGTCTGCCTTTCTTTCTAGGATGCCATTTTGTTTTACATCCCTCAGATTGTCCAAGCACTTCGATATGACAAGGTAAAGTTATTATAATGTGTTAAAAAGGCCATAATCCCCCAGATTAATAAATGATGATCACAACTCTCTACCGCGCTCTTTCTCTGTTTGTGTGTGGGCATGTAAGAAGGTGATTTTGTCACAGTGACGTTTTTGCCTAAATGGGTTTTGTCCAGTTTGTTAAGCCAGTGTGTGTGTGTTGCCTTAAAGCTGCAATCTTTCATGTCCTACCCGAGATTTGAACCCTGGTCCCCCATGCAAGTGCTGACATTTTTTACCACTGAGCTAATAGAGCACAAATGCTTGCTCAGGAGAAAATAAATATTTTGACCGAACCAGTTGTCAACCCCTACCACAGGAACAAAAATTAGAAGAGCAGGGAGACCAAATACAACCACCCCAGTTGTGTTAGTTATATTGTATTAACAGACTCTAGCATACAGATTGGTCAAAATAAAAAAATATTTGCGTCATTTAAGATTTTTGCGTTGGTTGTAGCTTGTACATCTGCTGTTTTAGAACATTTTAGAAAAATCTTGAAAGTGTAAGAACTACTGATTTAGAAGGCATTTGTAGAATCGGCCTCAGGTCTTAATGGGTTCAAGTTGAAATGTGTGCCTGTGTTTGTGGCCTGCTGTTAGATGGGTTATGTGAGGGAGTACATCCTGTGGGCGGCTCAGACGTCCCAGCTGCTGGCTCACCAGTTCCTCTGGAACATGAAGACCAACATCTACCTGGACGAGGAAGCACATCACAAAGACCGTGAGATGCCTTCCGCCTGATTCATACTTAATTAGGCGCGGGTCTCGTGCACTGAAAATAGCCGATCTACAAGCTCACGACATGTTGCGGCGAAACACGTTCTGAGCTTGTAGATCGACCATTACAGAGCCTGCGTGCAACGAAGTATAACTCGGGCTTTCCTCTCTGTCACTATATAGCATTCTGTATATATGTCTTTGTGTGTGTGTGTGTTCTCGTGAGTTTGTTCATCTGTGCTTTGGTTCCTGTCTGCAGCGGACATAGGGGAGTTGTTGGAGCAAATGGTGGTGGAGATCACTGGCGCTCTGTCCGGCCCAAACAAGGACTTCTACCAGAGAGAGTTTGACTTCTTCAACAAGCTCACCAACGTGTCCGCCATCATCAAGTACTTTCACCCTGTTCTCTTTCTCTGTCAAATTCCTGTCTTTCTTTGTTCCTTTGCACCTTCGCACCTCTTCCTCGATTCTTTCCTCTCTCTCATCTTTCTTCAGTTACCGTACAGGAAGCTATACAGTCACAAGTGGCTGAAAACGTAGTAGCATAACATTAAAACTTTCCTCTTTAACTTCATGAATAACATTAAGTCCCTAGAGGTAGTTTCAAGGTGTTTATGAGGTGTAAGCTAACTCCTTTTCATCAGTGAGCTGCTCCCCAAATCCCCTTGCTGTTCATTTGCTTTGCCCTTGGGTTGCTGCAGTGTCTTTGTGATTATCCAGTGGTCTGGAAGGTATTTACATGCTGGGATGTTGATCCCACACCATCCCTGAGTAGCTGTCCGTCTGAGAAGTCTGTATATCTGTATGTGTGATTAGTAGCATACTGACAGCATCCATTAGTGCAGCGTCATACTGGGAGCCATTCATCCCCTCACTACAGGTTGATGAAAATTCCCTTCTTACCTCAATAGGGTGTTAATTGGACACAAATTGCCGCTGTCCAGGGGACGAGTGGCTCTAAATGAACCTTGCGTCCCCTGCGTCTCCTCCTCCTATTGCTCAGTAACCCCAGTGACTGCCCTCTGTGAATAACAACGGAGCCCTGCTGCCGCTTGTGGTCACAGAAGCCATTAGCTGATGGGATGCCCACGTAGCATTGCATTCTTCGTAAACCGAACCTCTTAAGGAAGTGCTGTTATAGCAATATTAATAATAATATTCCATTCGGGTGAAGTTTTAGATCATTTATTAGGAAGATGTCAGCAGAGCAAACAGCATACAGATCAGACAGAGCTCTGGCCTCCTGGCCAGAGCTTGGGCCCCGTAGGGCAGAAGCTCCCTGAAGTGTCATATGCGACACCTCTTATACACCAAGATCTCTCCCCTAAATGTAGATAAATATAAACAGGCTATACTAAGTAACAGTACCATAGAGCTGACTGGTTAAATTAGCAATGACCATGTATAGTATCACAGGACAAATTACATGCTGACACAGAGCATAATGTGGAAATAGACCTTTGTATCAATTGTTGAATGACAGGAACAGAAGCTGTGAAAAGAACCCTGCTGTGTGGCTACTATTCTAGGGCCAAAATATAGATAGATACATAGATTGATTTAGAACAGGTTGGCATTCTGAAATAGCCATTACAGTCCAGAGTTTTTTGTTTTTGTACATGAATAATCATATTCATGTACATACGACAGGTGATTTATAGAATGCCAAATCAATAGACATTTTCCTACCTACATGTTGATATAGCTATATATTTACTCAACCATTTACTGTATGATCAATCAGACAAAAATATCAGGAGACAGGACGTGCGACTTATAACTGATGCATAATTGCCTGACACAGAAGGCATCACTGACTCTGCCGTTAACCTAATAATAATATCCAAAGTAGATCTACTTGTTTGGGTTTGAGAGCTCTCTCTCTCTCTCATTTTCTAGAATTTAGTATATGTGAAATCTTTTATCTGGTTGGACGTTAAATCTCTGTTTTTCAAGGCAAAGGGCCCTTAGCACGCTGGCTAATTGGGGCGATACGCGTGTCTAAACACTTCTCTCCCTTCTAAACGTTAAAAGGCCAGAGACTATGCAGTCAAAACAAATATTTCCACATTTATGGCCAATGCCCAGTTGACAATTTTTTTTTTTTAGATATAAGCTTTTATCTAAAATTCCTATATTAATTAATTCAGATAGATATCAAACATATCACATGAAACATATTACAGAATAATAGACCTGGTTGTTTTAGGTTTGAAAGCCTCTCACTCATAATGTCAAATTTATATCCGTTTGTATGTTAAATCTCTGTTTCTCACGGCTGAGGGCTCCATTATCATCACGTGGAATTTGCTAACAAATGGAATTTTCATCACTCGGGCATTTTCGCTACATGGAATACAAATCTCACCCTTCTAGACGTTGACATGCCAGAGATTAGGCAGTAAGAACAAATATGTTCACATTAGTTATCGAATATAGTTTTCCAGTCTTCATGGCTCTTTCCTCCATCTTCACTTGGCATACGGGTCCATTTAGTTATGCGTCTTTGACAGTGATCTCCACTGGGCTGGTGGGTCCCAGTGTTCAGTGGCTCTCACGTGCAGCATGTCTCTCTGTGGCTTTGTCCTCCTGCTGTGGCAAAGTCTCTTGGTGTGTGACATGGTGTCGAATTCGTCACCTTCGCTGTTACATGGTGACATTGTTGGTGCTGCTCTCATGGCTGGTGACCACGCACGCTCTGCTGTGGAAAACGCATGCTCTGCTCCTTCCCTCTGTGGCTTGAAACTTGTGGTTTCCTCCTTATCATCACAGACAGAGTAGATCTGCCTGCGAGGTTCCAATCGTGTAGTTGTTGAAGATCATCAGAAGTTGATTCTGCATAGCTTGCTTCTGTAGTGCTCCTCTTTGTCCTCCATCGTCTGGATCTGGTCCGGATCTGCTTTGAGAAAATCTTCTTCCCAAAAAGTCCTTCACCCTTAAGTTCTTTTGATCAAGTATCCATAATCATAATTAGTTATGAAATATGAAATATTGATCCCATCCTCGTCGCCAAATGTTATAGCAATATTAATAATAATATTCCATTCGGGTGAAGTTTTAGATCATTTATTAGGAAGATGTCAGCAGAGCAAACAGCATACAGATCAGACAGAGCTCTGGCCTCCTGGCCAGAGCTTGGGCCCCGTAGGGCAGAAGCTCCCTGAAGTGTCATATGCGACACCTCTTATACACCAAGATCTCTCCCCTAAATGTAGATAAATATAAACAGGCTATACTAAGTAACAGTACCATAGAGCTGACTGGTTAAATTAGCAATGACCATGTATAGTATCACAGGACAAATTACATGCTGACACAGAGCATAATGTGGAAATAGACCTTTGTATCAATTGTTGAATGACAGGAACAGAAGCTGTGAAAAGAACCCTGCTGTGTGGCTACTATTCTAGGGCCAAAATATAGATAGATACATAGATTGATTTAGAACAGGTTGGCATTCTGAAATAGCCATTACAGTGCAGAAAAACATGCAATACGCTTTGTGTTTGTCATCCTCAGGCCTTTTCCTAAGGGGGAGGAGAGGAAGAGAGCCTGTCTGGAGGCCATGTCCGAGATCAAGGTCCAACCCGGCTGTTACCTCCCCAGTAATCCGGAGGCCATAGTCCTGGACATAGACTACAAGTCTGGCACGCCCATGCAGAGGTAGACCTGTGCAAATCCCATCTTCTGGCTTAGACGGGAGGCATATAGTGTTGACCTCACTTAGTCCGTTAAAACTTAAGGCCTATTTTATACTTCATCATTCGTACAACAGTGCCTATCTGCAAGCTCACGATGCATTGCGTTGTTGCGAGCTTGTAGATCGGCTATTTTCGCAATGTTAGAAATTGTCTCCATTTTGTGCCCCTGTCTAGTGCTGCTAAGGCTCCTTACCTGGCCAAATTCAAAGTGAGGAGGTGTGGCGTCAGCGAACTGGAAAAAGAAGGTACCGTGCCGTCTACATTGTAGATATTTCAGTTTCTCCTGCAAAACTCGTCTTCGTGGCCGTGGGTGTGCAGCGTGTCATGATGTGATCTCCTTAGGTCTACAGTGTCGCTCAGACTCCCTGGATGAGGCGAAGAGCGAAGAGGAGGCAAAGAGAATCAGCTGGCAGGCGGCCATCTTTAAAGTAGGAGATGACTGCAGACAGGTAGGGTGCAATAGTAAATCAAATGTAATAAAATAATCGCTAGTTGCAGCCCTATAGACAGGTTTCACTTATTCTCTTTCATTGACCATAATCCCACCCCCTAAATAGAGAGTGAGAACAACAAAATTCAGTATAGGTTATCTTTCACTTCTTAACTCCCCATGTCCTCCTTGTCCCCATGTGTGTCCATGTGTTTTCAGGACCACATTGGAAATGAGTGTTTTATTACACTTTATGTGTACATCCTGGGTTGAAGTTATATTGTGTTGAAACTTCTTTTACCAAAATAAAATCAATCAATCCACTCTTAATAAACACTAGAGTAAACCCCACAGTCAACGAAATAGGAATTTTCTTCTACCCTGGTCTGTGCTTTGTTTTTCCAGGACATGCTGGCTCTGCAGATCATTGGACTGTTCAAGAACATCTTCCAGTTGGTGGGTCTGGACCTCTACGTGTTCCCCTACAGAGTGGTGGCCACTGCACCAGGGGTGAGTCCATACAAGAACTATCTGGTACCACATCTGGCCAGCTCAAACCAGCTCAGTGGCCTTGTGGTTAGCGTGTCCGCTCTGAGCTTGGTAGGTCGTTGATTCAATCCCCGGCCGAGTCATGATATGTTCATATCAAACACTATAAAACATGGTACCCATGCCCATGGTTGGACTGAGGCAAAGTCCCTGCCAGTGTTTCTGCTAGGGCGATAAGGTTCTATTTTACCAGTCAAATGTTACATTTACCGACCATAATGCAATATACGTCATGTGTGTGTTAGCATAGCATATACGTGCGACGGTGCGTGTGCACGAGCCAACCTATCACCTTGTTACTGTAGCGCAGCGCTTCTTCCCACCACTTTATCATAGATGCACTACGCTGTTCCTGTGTTTATCCATAGTTTCCTAAAGTATTATTTATACTTCCATCATGTAGGGGTGTGCGTGGGCTAGGCCTGACCTCGACTAAGTCGACTAGTCGACTGGTTAGTCGCGGGGGGTCCGAGTCGACTAAGTGTCTCTTAGTCGACTCTAGTCGGAAAAAAAAAGGGCCAAAAATGTTTTAAATTGTTTTTTGGCCAAGTCTACACCTGCAACCACACGTAACTTCCACTTTATTCTTCTTATTCCTCGTCTTTGTATTGGTATTGTTTGGGTTGGAGCGCCTCAGTGCGGCTGCAGAGTTCATGTGCAACCTCTTCCAGAGAGAGATAGAGACACTAGAAACTCTGCTGGAGACAAAACAAACTGTGTAGACTTGGCCCTTTGAAATAAAATGTATTTTGGCCAATTTTTTTTTTTTAAATTAGTCGCAATTAGTCGCCAATTAGAGTCGACTAAACAAATCCTTAGTCGGGGACAGGCCTAGCGTGGGCTTGTAGATCAGCTATTTTGCCCAAATGTTCACCTATTTCTGCCAAATTTTCGCCTATTATGACATGCTCAGAATAGGGACGCTAGGGTTCACGTGGTTAATCCTTCCCCTTGTTCCAACGTCCTCTCGTCTTTCCCCATCTTTGGCCACAGTGTGGCGTGATTGAATGCATCCCCGACTGCAAGTCTCGTGACCAGCTGGGCCGGCAGACAGACTTTGGCATGTACGACTACTTTAGGAACCAGTATGGTGATGAGTCCACACTTGCGTTCCAGAAGGTAAGTGTCGTACGATGCTTTCAATCAACAATGTGAGCCTTAAAGGTCTGTAACTAGAGTTAAATTAACACTGATTTTACAGTGTAGATTGGGGTCCCAGAGATTTAAAAAAAACGTGTCAAATGGGGATCCGTTGCCTAATGCATATCAAACTGAGTGTTCGTGATATTAAAGAGCTTGAACTGCACTACGCCACCTGCTGGTGTGTTTGGACACCATATTCATATGAGCTTACTCATCAACCAGTGACACACTTATTTTTCTTAGCTATGAATGATCCTGACAGTACGTTTTAACAGCGGGCGACTCTCGGGCGATCCCGGGCGACATCGTCCAAAAGATAAAGAAAATCCATCTTTCATCGCCCCCCCGCCCACTTCGCCCTATCGCCAGTAGTCGCCGGCTCTCATAGACATATAATGCACTTCCGGAAAATACTATCCTGATCGCCCGCTGATCGCCCGCTGTTAAAACGCACCGTCAGGTTTAATGGTTCGATCCTTCACCCCATCATCCATATCCCCCTCTCTGTGTCTCTCTCTCTCTCTCTCTCTCTGTCTTGTCATGCAGGCGCGGTACAACTTCATCCGCAGTATGGCCGCCTACAGTCTGCTGCTCTTCCTGTTGCAGATCAAAGACAGACACAACGGAAACATCATGCTGGATAGCCAGGGCCACCTCATTCACATTGGTGTGTAATGGCCCCCCCCCACCTTTTCCCCCCTCTACACCAAATCACTTCCCTGACAATAGCCGATGTAAAAGCTCATAACACGTCACAACACATTGTGAGCTTATAGATCTGTTACTTTTGCAGAATGTTTGACTATTTATTTACTCAAGTAACATTTTGAATACAGGCCCTTGACTTGTAATAGAGTATTATATTTTAGTTTTTCTACTTTTACATAACAAATTCAGAATACTTCTTCCACCACTGGTCCCTATTAAACCTTGGATTATCTTTTGCGTGTGTGTGTGTGTGTGTGTGTCATCAGATTTCGGTTTCATTTTTGAGAGTTCTCCCGGTGGGAACCTGGGCTGGGAGCCGGATATCAAGCTGACAGATGAGATGGTGATGATCATGGGGGGCAAAATGGAGGCCACGCCCTTCAAATGGTTCATGGAGATGTGTGTGAGGGGATACCTGGCTGTCAGGTGAGTGTGTGTGTGTGTGTGTGTGTGTGTGTGTGTGTGTGTGTGTGTGGGAATTAGTGTTCTAAACAGGCCTGAAAATTAAGGCCCTACCCGAACCGGGCCTGAATTGTGCCAGCCCAAGGAATTACCATAATTTTAAGCCCGAGACCGGCCCAATAACCCGAAAAATAATAATTTAAAAAAGAAAGAATCGCCAGTAGGCATCGCCAGTGGTTCAAATTATAGCAGAGTGTGAGAATAAGAGAACAGACTGGCAGCTTCACATGTTCAATTGTTCATTCAAAACATACAAAGTTGCACACAAAATAGAGTTAAATCCTTGTCGTCACACCACAAGCCTAGCCTACTCTGCAATCTCTCTCTCTCTCTCTCTCTCTCCCTGACTGTCTCGCTGACTGCTGCTGCCTGCAATTTATACTTTGTCAGCGCGCAACACCAGCAATTAAGTATAAATCAGGCAGCCGGTCCAGTGCAGCAACAACCTTTTTTCCTGCTGCCTGCTTGTAGCCTCCATTAAAAACCCAGTCATCGGCGGCCACTGTCAGCGCAGCACTATGTTGACAGCGCTGCTGTTCATAATAAATACACACACAGACGGAACAGAATTATTAGTATAACTTCTTTTTTTTTCGTCAGCAGACCGGGCCGATCAAATGGCATACCTTTTAGGCCTGAACCCGGCCCATGGTTGGGTTCGGGCAGAATTTGAGAACTATTGTGGGAATCAGTGCCTTTGTCTAACAAACTCATGAATGAATGTAGGACTGAGACAAGTGGCTATCTCTTTCTTTTCTCTCTCTCTTTTATCAGGCCGTATATGGACGCAGTGGTCTCCCTTGTCACCCTGATGCTGGATACTGGTCTTCCCTGCTTCAGAGGACAGACCATCAAGTTGCTCAAGTGAGTTTACACTGGGATCACACACCCACCCTAATCCATTAATGAGGGGGGGGGGCTATTGCCCTGGAAGAGGAAATAAACATCCCCATGGGTAGGACAGGAGATGTGAATAGAAAATTCAATGGATGCTTTTAAACTTTTACACAACAACATTGTATGTACAGTATGTATTTGACTTGATTCTAACTAGTTAATTGGACTGAACCCGTATTTGTAACTATGCCTTTCAGGACAGGAACCCCTTTTGGGGTTCTTGTTGCTATGTACAGTATATAGCAACATTCATTTTGTTGTAATTTTGGAATACATATTTGAAGTTTTTCAGAAAACTTCAGGTCTAAATGGGTTAAAGTTGCTTACAAAGTTTATAATCGGCTCTTTTAACTACTTTTTATGCTATTTTGGGCATTTGAGGTTTAAGAAACTGGTGGCTCAAAAAGTTGATGTGAACCGCTGTGGTTCGATTAATGATTATAATGTCGCAAGATATGCAAATTTACTGATTTGATTGCTTTCCTAACGAGACCCTCACAGGGTCATAGGCAGAAATGCATTAGTTTTTGCACACGCAATGCCAGCACAGAAGTATACAACACTTCTACTTTTTGTTGGATGATGACACATTCAACACGTTCTGAGCTTCTCTCCCCTGCTTTCAGGCAAAGATTCAACCCAAGCGTGAGCGAGAAGGAGGCAGCCGCTTTCATCATCAAAGTCATCCAGAACTGCTTCCTCAGCAACAGGTCAGTGCAACTCACCAGGTGGTCACCTCAAGATGTTATCATCAGTATGAGTTAGGGCTGGGTGATATGACTTCAAAAATAATATCACGATTATTTCAAACTTTTGCCTCTATTAGAATTAATGAATGATTATGAAAAGTAAAGAAAAATTGTGAAAAGAGCAGATCTACAAACTCACAACGCGTCGCATTACTGTTTTTACACGCCACCATTGTACAATGAAGTGTAATTCGGGATTAAGTGGTTGATCAGACTAATCACTTTAGTCAATTATAAACATCAATAAAAAATAATTCTGTGTCGATTCGTTGATACTGAAAATAAGAGGAAAGTACTATGTTATATTATAAGTCTACCGTATTCACACAGTGGTCATTTAGGTCTTACATCATACTCGATTATGACATCAGAGTAAAATGGCCCACCATGTGATTATAGTCAATGTTACTTCAACGTTGTTCATTCTTGTTTCACAGGAGCCGAACGTATGACATGATCCAGTACTACCAAAACCAGATCCCGTACTAAACTTCTGTGCCTAAGTTGGCGGCTGGATTAGTACTATGTTTGTGCGTGCGTGCATAATAAGTATGCACATGGGTGCGTGTTTGCCGTAGCTGGTCAACACTGAAGACTGTCAATGGTTCTTTAGTTGTTTAATGATTGCTGGTTGTTGACAGTCCAGTTGTTTGCTTTAGCTTCTTGTTCTTCTCCAAAAGTCATATTTTTTTTTCTCCTTTTGGTATTAGTCGTATGCTCCAATATTTAACTTATGTTTAAATTAATATTATTAATATGAATATACTATTGCACTGGCATCTTGACTTCTGTGCACTTGGAGGAAAACCCCCCCCCCAACACGGTTTACGCTCGATTTAATTCTGCACGTTCGTTCAAATAATATTTTAACAAAAATGTTTGTGCCAATTTTCTTCAAAAGATTTGTAATGTGGGTGAACGTGGTGGGTTCTATCTGTTGGTTTTCTCGATGGGGTTTGACGATACCGTAATGTAATGTAAACATTTTAATTGGATACTTGAAGTAGCAGATGTACTGTAGATCGGTTTTCAGTTATATGACCAGTGTGGCCTACTCTGTGATCCCGTACTTGACTGTACTACTGTGCTTCTCTTTTTAATGGACCAATCGGAGTTCTATGATCTGTGGCATGGTACACATTGACTGCTTGTATTTAACAACGGAAGGCTTGCTGTATAGACATGGGCTACACTGTCTGGTTCCGGGGGGGGGGGGGGGGGGTTGAGGCTCGAAGGGGGGTTGTGTGTCACCAAAGGAGAAGTGATGAACACTAGTTGTGTGTTACTGTATAGGGCATAGCAGTTGCGGCCACTTCCTGGTTCCACTTCAAAATACTCAATGCATTTTTCCCATTGACATTTCCAAAAATATTGATATCAATTAATTTAAGCCTAGAATCAAGCCATCCAGGGTCCTGGTGAATCATGACCATTAAACATTTTTTTCTGTGATTTATTTTATTTTATATTTAATTATATGATATACTATATTTAATAAATACCCTTTGTTTTGCCGTTTTCAAAAAAGTTTTTTCACAGAATCAAACGTTTTATGGTCATGATTCACCAGGACCCTGGATGGCTTGATTCTAGGCTTAAAATAATTGATATAAATATTTTTGGAAATGTCAATGGGAAAAATGCATTGAGTATTTTTAAGTGGAACCAGGAAGTGGCCGCAACTGCTATGCCCTATATGGTGAGTTCTATTTAATGTTGCCAAAGGGTGGGTGGGGTTTGGGAGTGGGTGGTGTAAAGCTCCTGAATCCAACTTTTATATTAAGGTGTAAGGCACAGGGTGAGGTTTGAATGTGGACGTTAAAAGTCGTGAGCTAACATGTGACCCATGTGGCGTTCAGTAATCCAAAATGCAGTATCCTGTGTCTATATGGTCGGCGCCTGCCTTCTTTATTTAATGTTATTGAATGTAAAGATTTTGCCTCTCTTTGTATATTTATATCCATGGCCCATATTTTCTGTCTCCTTTTCTATTGTCTTGCCTTTTGAATGATAATGGCTCAGATATTAAATCAAAATAAAGTTCTATTAAATTAAAACCATGCTGTGTCGTCATTCTCGCTGATGTTTGAATACAAAATCATGTGTTCGGCCGTACTGAAGTGCCTGAGAGCACAAGGACGGAGAGCATGCAAACAGAACAATCTGGTCTAGGGTCTGGACAGGTTACTTATACTTTGCAGGGCTTGCTGTACTAAGGAACAGTGCAGGCGGTGGAAGAAAGAGGCCTTAGATTCTCTGAAATATGAGCCAGGGTGCATCTTGTGGGTAAAGCCACACAGTAAAATCCTCAGTGTTCCTTTTACTCTTGAAAGTGTAGTGTACCCTAAGCCTAAGGCAGTGGTTCCCCCACCCTGATAAGCACTTGAAATTGTAGGTGTTGAGGCATTCATTTTAGTTTGACTCTGTGAGGCTAGTTTCTTATATTATTTGACAATTTGGCCAATGTTTGACCAGTTTTTATAGTATAGTTTGTTGATTACTTTTGATGCAGTAATGGTCTTATTCTTTTTTTTTTGCTGTATTAAAAGGGTCTTTTAATACCTCACAGACAGTGAAGTGACCTTAAATTGTCACTTCACTGTCATTTGGGGACCCCTTTTTAAAACACCACCTGGGGACTCCCCCTGGGGGTCCCGACTCACAGGTTGAGAACCACTGCCCTAAGGGTCCATTTGTCAACTCTATGAGTTACTTTTATATTTGGGTAAATGAACACTTGACTATTTTACTGTGCAGGCACTGTAGAGATGCTGTGAACACAACTCGTTCTAGGCTTTCCTGATCAGGCCATGCAGCATTGCAGGCTGTTCGGAAAGATCCTGAAGGGGAAGACAATCAGCTGCAGCTCAGTGCACGGCAATACATCTCATTAACCCATTAAGACCTGAGGCGATTCTTAATTTTTTTTTCTAAATCCTAAACATTTTTTGAAAATAATCTGAAAAATATTTTTTCAAGATTTAAAAAAAATAGTAGATCTGCAAGCTCATAGCGCGGCACTCGGTGCAGCGCTATGAGCTTGTATATCTGCTATTTTTGAATAGCCAAAGAAATCTAAAGTGACACATGCGTTCCAGGTCTTCATGGGTGCCTTGAATTGCCAAGCCTGATAGTACAGCCATGGCATCTGAATAGGTCCATCATACACCATCAGCTGTTCCTTTTTTTTTGTAATCTCATCCGAATTTGCTGTTTGTCTATGTGCTGGTACATTGTGGTTTTTTCAACTGCTGAGTGGGTGCTTTCAAGGCTCCAGGCAGAGCCATACTGTTAGTCTCTTGATTGTTGGTACATCGCTGTCTCTGAACTGCTGAGCAGGCTATTTCATGCCAGGCTCGGCCTTCTTTTCGGTCTGCGGTTGTTGAGATTAAAGTGCTAATGATTGACTGTAATGCTGCGGGGCTTGTTGGAATCCTAAACAAATGAGCATGTAGTGCCGTGTAGGCAAGTGTATGAGGTCTGAAATGTCTGAGTTTAGCTTACTAATGAGGTTATGTCCCCACATGTTCCTGGCAGTTACTTTATTTTCTTCACCTTTTCGATGCAGGCTCAGTAACATTAAACACCACCAGGAGGCAGCAGACGTCACAAAAAATGTACATCTTTCTAGTGGATGCCAGCCAGTCAGTGCCGTGGTGGGCCCTTATAGTTTCCCTCCATACCCCAGAGAAGAGAAGAGATCTTTAATTATTTAGAGAGGCTGTGTTTCTGTACCACTCACCATGAACAAGTTGTATGACTCAACTGAGAGAAACGTCTAGTTCTTGAAGCAAACCACGTGAGGTTTTGACAGGCCCACATCACCACTTCATCCTTTTCCCTATCAGTTAATACGAGGGCCCTGTTTTGCACAAAGGAGAGCAAAGCCCTCTAGGTTTTACCCTCGTCAAACTGAGAAGCCAGACGCACTTAATTGCTGTCTCCACACTAGAAGAAGAAATGTCTTGACAAACTACAGACGAGGCGGCATTGCTTTGGCAAAGGCTAACATGTGCATGCCTGTTTGTGCTGGTCAAAAAGCAGGCTTGGAACACAGCTAAAGTGGTTGACATCCTGCCAAACGGGTTGGGTAAAGCACAGTCTAGAAATAGGAATAAAACAGCCCATTAAAGGTGTGAAACTTGAGTTGGGTGGCATTCCAGGGGGCATTCCGAATGGGGTTTCACTTCAGGTTCAGAGCACACACTGTCAAATGAGTTAAATGATCATTTTACCTGTGCTGTCAGTGGGAGAGGTGTTCAGTACAGTACTCTAGTCTGCAATACTTTATGACTAACGTAAATAAAGTGAGTGTGTGGATTTTATTTTTTTAAGAAAACGTCTAGAAACTGCATTGCTCAAGAAACGGACTTTGTAAATGACTTATGTTGCTTTAATATAGGATCCCTCTCTTTTGGACTGAATAGCCCGTAACAAATGTACTCATTTTATTGTACTGTACTGCCCAAGATGACCTGCTTGTTCTAAAAACAAAAAGAAAGTATTAAAAAAAAACTGCATTTCTAAAGAGAGAGAGAGTTGCTCGGCAAATGTAAAGGCAAAATAACAGACAAAATGAGTTCTTCCCATTGTGTATGAATTCAAATTTAGAGTTCGTAGCTTCAAAGTAACATCCAGCCCAAAAGAGGCGAGGGTGTGGAACTTGAGCGATGGACAGTTGGGTGCGTCAGCACATGAGAGCGAGTACCTTGAGGAAAGAACCAGGGCAACATGCCTTAGGCCAGGCTCCTATGACTCAAACAATGACTACATGCCTTAGGCCAGGTTCCTATGTATGACTCAAACAATGACTACAGAGAGAGTGGTATAGAGAGAGATCCCATGATAACCTGCTGGTTCACGGGCAGATTCAGGCTACTCTTGCCTTTAAGCCCTCGCAGCTGAGATCCCTGTGGCTCTGATTAATATACTGTAGCTTCTTTACAGAAAACACAGCTCTGTTTGTTTATGAGCGGAGGTGCTATATTTGGTTAATATTTCATTGCTTACAGATGTCCAGAGGGGACACCCTGTGATGTATTTTTGATGAGATCAGATCACTCAGTGGTAAAGTCTGTCATGGCTACTCCCTGTGGTCCTCCAGGCGTGCTAATCCAATCCCCAAAGCATCATGAAGACATTTATACATTCTGCAGTGTAGCTCTTCACGGTACACAGTAAAATACAGAGTTTTCATTTCAATTAACACTCAGCGTTTTACAGTGAAGGCTGGGAATCTGCACCCGTGACGAAAAAGACTATACTTTTGGAAATACCTGTCAATGTATTGTGACAAAGTGGTTGTGAGGTGTCCCATAAAACTTTGTTTTAAACAAAAAAATATAATTTATAGCAGCATTAAGTAATGAAAAACTAATGTAAAATAGGTTTTGATATCCCCACAAAGATAGTTAGACCTGTGTGTGTGTGTGTGTGTGTGTGTGTGTGTGTGTGTGTGTACAAACGCGCTTCACTTGTTTGACAAGACAACATTACCTAACCACAAAAATCTAAATGCAGACCATGATCGGACAAAATGTGAACCAATATGATCTTGAATAGAATCTAAATATTGGATAATGTAAACAGGGTTGTTGATAATACTCTTCTAAAGCCACCCAATGCTTAACTATGCTCTGCCCACTAAGCCAATCACATAACTGATTGATTAACTTCACTCCAGTTAGCCAACGTTTGACAGAGTTTAAAGATACGGGAGCAACACTGCTATCATCCTGTCTATCACCTTGCAGCGTGTGGCTTGATCAAACTATGAGACAATGATTCTGATAGCCCTGAGCCTGGGCTTGGAGTATGTCATCAGTGACACAGTCCTGGATGTGACTCAATTACACAAATGCATATTGACACTGACTACAGTCACTGTGTGTGTGTGTGTGTGTGTGTGTGTGTGTGTGTGTGTGTGTGTGTGTGTGTGTGTGTGTGTGTGTGTGTGTGTGTGTGTGTGTGTGTGTGTGTGTGTGTGAGAGAGAGTGAGTGGGGTCTGTGTATGTCAAACTCAAACGATGTCATAGAATTAAGAAAAAGTACACAACAAAAATATTTTGGCAACTTTTATGTTGTTTTATGTTAACTATTACGGGTAACTCTCTCAGAGTTAAAGTAACACTCCGGATGTTACTGTTGCAGGTCGTGCAGTGCCAGCATGTGAGTGATTATGTGTGCACACCGTGTTTGTGTGGGTTCATGCATGATTAGTGTAAGTGGGTAAACCCAGCCGGCTATTAACTGAAAACCAGCGAGCAACCTTCAACCCCAGAACGGCCATATGCATGGCACCCCCCCACCTCTCTCTCTCCCTCCCTGACCCCCCCCCCCATCTTCTTTGGCTCAATCGATCTCTGTACATCTCATCTTTATCACATGCGTTGAAATGAAGGCAGGGTGGGGGGGGGGGGGGGGGGGGGGGTCTTGTGACATGTTCGTGCTCCTTGAACTGGTGTGGCCAGGGCCCGGTATGCCAGCCATGTGCTGTGCAATAATTAACTGTTCTCCGAGTCGTTCCAGCCATTAAAGCAGTGAGGAGCGAGGGTGAGGAGAAAGGGCCACTTGTCCAAAGGCCACTGCAGACAGTCAGGCCTATTGATGAGACGCTGCCGCTAATCAGAAATAGCGTCCGCTGTGCCCTGAATAGCAGCGTTTATGTACTTTTTTGCGGCAGAGAGGCCGGGTGCCACACAAGAGTCTGGCTGTAACCCCCCCCACCTCCACCACCACCACCACCACCATGGTTGCTGTCGTAATCGCACTGGTTTATTTTCACCTCCAAAAGGCCAACGCCACCGAGAGGACATCCCATAAATCTGGACCGACTCCACAGTGGTGCTATTGGGCCCCAGCCAGCGGAGGTGGTCCGTGTCTGGGTGAAAAAACAACAACTGGCCCTTCACTATCAGAGCTGAGATCTACCTGCCACCATGTCATCCACATGTCACATAACCATCGGAATTATGACTCTAATGGAAGAAATATGACCTTTTTCCATATGTATTTCATATCGTCGCTGTTGGGTGGAAAACCAAATCCATTACTTTTCAGGGAAATGAAAAAGGAACCTGTGTTTCGATGGATCCAATGTAGTTATTATTTAGTCACAAGTTACTTTTAATATTTTACATAGGTTCAGTAAAATATTTCACTTTTACTTGCAAAATGTTTCATAAATTGCTAAAAAGTCAGAGCTTGTAGATTGGCTATTTTTGCACTTTTCTGTGACGAAATAGGGCATTCATTTACGGAAAAGAAAACATAAAAAGTTGAAATATGGGGATACGAGGTTTCTGTTGATATGGAAAAGTATGCTTAAAAATGATATATTTCATATAGTATACTTGTGTGCTAGATTTGTCCTGCGGGGCATTAGGAATTAAGACCTTATGCCTCTGTTACTGTAACTGCTATCTATGTGTTGTGCTATTTGAGGGCGTGATGGTTGAAAAGACGGGTAGAGGGGTTAAACTTTACTAATGACAGACACATTCATTCACTCACTCACTGTTTACCTGGCGACTAAAGGCCGTAAGGCAACAAATACTGCTCATTCACAAACCCATACATGTGTGCACGGCACGCACACACACACAAGTGAGGACACGTGCATGTCAGATTTACCTCCAAACCAATGGAACTTATAGTGTAGAATTCTGCTGAGGTTCCTTATGAGAGAAAGGTAGAACCACCTTCAAGTTACCTTTATTGTCACAAACACACTGCTATCTCCTGCAGGGCCAGTCCAAAGTAAAGACCATCCCTCCACACTATGTGAGGGCTTGTCAGGACAGACATTGGGCAATTCTCTCTCTCTCTCTCTCTCTCTCTCTCTCTCTCTCTCTCTCTCTCTCTCTCTCTCTCTCTCTCTCTCTCTCTCTCTCTCTCTCTCTCTCTCTCATCTGTGCCCACGTGTTACAGTCTGAGGGTCTGGCCTGTTGAATGGGGCCCTGTGTTCGCCCTCTCCTTATCGTGTGACCTTTGATCTGTTTGGACAGCGTGACCGATGGGGGCTACAGTGAGGAAAGAGCAGGGGAGCGACACAGCAGCCAGAGTCAACTATGGGGAAAGACATTCTTAAACCCACCTTGACCAAAATGTTAGTCTAAACAATGTATCCAGACATGTATGTATGTATACCACCTTGATGAACTCCAGTTTGTCTATAGCAATGTGAAACTTTATTCATGTTTGTATCACCCAGATAAACATTATCTTTGTTCTAAGCAAATCATCGGCTTATCTCTAGAGCAGGGGTCTTCAACAGGGCGTCCGGGACCCCTAGGGGGTCCTCAGAGTTACTGCAGGGGGTCTGCCAAATCTTTGTGTGATATGATTATTTTTACCTTAACCACTTGAACTTTTTATACAATATAGAGGGGGTCCCTGCTTCATCTCTCTCTCAGCTAGGGGGTCTTTGGCCTGAAAACGAACCCTGCTCTAGAGGTTCATTTATACACTAAAATGACTGTCACCTCTCTCTCTTTGACTTTGTATCTTGTGCATCTTGTGAGCTCACAGCCTGTTGCATGTCACTCCTCTCCTTCATATCTTCACTAGATCTACTGTACGTGTTAATTGCTGTTGTGTTGACGTTGTACTCCAGCACATCAATCACAGCATGGCCTTGTACCTTTATACGTAAATAATGCGCCACGCCCGTACTAGCACACATGGAATCTCAGGATGGAACCCCCCTCCCCCCAGAATGACAAGAACATATTTCTATGGCAAATTCTTGGAGCCCATCTTTGGGATTTAGAGACTAGTAGTCAACTATTCAATAGCATATCCACTCTCTGGATCTAGACTATACTATACTTAGTTGACTTGCCACATAGCCTATCTTTGTTTATTTATACTTTCACAGTGATATTAATTGTTTCACATCCTCCAACACTATACTGTTAATGTACTGTATCATCCATTTGCACAGGAATGATCCATCCACCCAAGCGATATGCACTGAAACCTGCTTTCAAATTCCTAAATACTTTGAATATACATATGGTCCACAAATGTTGCAGGGATATAACATTTGACAAAAGAAGCTAAACCTTTTGTAAACCTTCATGGGTGTGTGGCTGGCTGGCTGACTGACTGACTGACTGACTGTGTATGCAATGTGCTGTTTGGCCAGCAGAGGGCTGAGACACCAGCAAACTGTGAGAGTAGTGAAGCCTTTGAATCCTGTACAGGCGGGAATGGTTTCACATACATTAGAATCTAATGTATGTGAAAGCATTCATGCCTGATTAGATGAACCCGCTATACACCATTTCCTTTTGTTTCTCAGGCCGCTCAGTTTTTCTCAGTTTGATTCGAGACCATAACACCAACCATGTCAAATAAAAGGGTATAACTCCATGGCTTTCCTCCTCTCTACAGCCTCAGATTCCTAATATTCAAACGCATTTTCACCCACTGAATTGGTGTAAATTAGCACTACCCGTGACAGCCAAACAATAACAAAAAAAGAAAACTCTGCCACTCTCTCTCTCTCTCAACCGCCATGACCACGGTTGTCACGGAGACCCATTCAGATGCCCGGCGGTGACCTTTGACCCGAGGGGAGGCTGGTGAATGTGGCTGAAAGGGGCGGCTGGGACGGGGCATCTGGGGTATCATCTGGCGCCTAACAAAGACCCTCGCCAGCTGGGGAGGAGGGCAGAAGACACAGAGAGAGAGAGAGAGGGAGCGAGAGGGGCACAGAGGAGAGGGGAGCTGAGAAAAAGAGAGAGCACTCTTTTCTTCTTGCCCTCTTCAGAGAGAGTGGCCATTGACACAACGCATCTCATTAAAATGTGTGACCCCTCCCCATCCCTCCCCTTACCCTCAGCCTGGTGGTGCAGGCCCAGCCAGCTGCCTGGACCTCTCTCTCCAGCCATTCAAGCTCAAGTGCAGTCTACTGCAGGGTGGGGGGGGGGGGGGGTTCAGACACAGAGACGGGTGTAGCTGGAGGCAGAGGCCCTACTGGACATATGCCACATCTCCCTACTCTTCCATTGAGAAATTTTAGACCGACGAGTAGTTCTGCCCAAAGCTCATACGTGCTTCCCCGAACCAAGCAGGGATTGCCTCTTAGTTGAGCGGTTGCAATATGGTCTACTCTCATGCAGGGGTTTGAATCCCGGGGGGAAGACATGAAAGTTATGGATTACAGCTTTAATTCTGAGAGCGTAAACATTTAACCAATATGAACTCTTTTTAGATTTACAAATGGATACATTTAAAGAGGATTTTACTTTGTAAAGGAGCACGTCTGCTACTGTTTATCAAAAAATATATTTATTTTCTCCCTATCTGAGTAAAAGGCAATAAGGAAGACATTGCTCATTAGATGAGCGTTGTCCAGTGGGGTAATTAACTTTTTCTTTTCAAAATGATCAAGTTTTGTTATACTGTTAAATAAGGTCATAGTTCTGCACTCTGAAAAAATATCTTTTCGTGCACTTTAATTTTGATCTTTAGATTTTGATAGCCCCCTGGAAGCAAGTGTGAACATACTTATGCATACTTACTGTGTGTGTATTTATGTATGTATTTATGTACACGTGTGTGTGTGTGTGCATGTATGCATGTATGTGAGTGACATCAGGGGCATTGTGATGTCACTGTGGCGCCAGACGTGGCCCCAAGTCCGTGTGCGGATGGGCAGCAGGATAAAACATGCAAACAGCTGCTGGGTGGCAATGCACACACAATCACAGACAACAAACAATGACACACACACACACACACACACACACACACACACACACACACACACACACACACACACACACACACACACACACACACACACACACACACACACACACACACACACACACACACACACACACACCCCTCAGCTCCCCCAGAGATCCTCTGCTGTCCATGTGCCCCTCAAGTACACACAGGGCTCTCCAAGGGTCATGGTCATGCAGTGTGCCTGCGTGTGTGGGTGGTGTGTGTGTGTGTGTGTGTGTGTGTGTGTGTGTGTGTGTGTGTGTGTGTGTGTGTGTGTGTGTGTGTGTGCGTGCGTGCGTGCGCACACACTTTTGCATGTGTGTGTGGAGCAAAGAAAGCACAGCAGGACTGCTGTCAAAACACAGAAAGTCTGCCATGGGGTGCAAAGGGTGGGGTGGGGTGCGTTGGGGGTGGAGCTGGAGCTGGAGCAGGGCGGGCCATGTGGTAGCTTAGAGGGGCGGAGCTAAACTGCCTGGGGATGAGATGCTGCAGGTACAGCAGAGTGGCAGCTGAATCTATTATAGTCATTGAGAGGTAAACGCAACACACATTCACTACGTATGAGAAGAACATACATTAAATGCACATGTGTGAAAAATACTCTGTGAACTCTGAGAGTGCACCATTTGTACACGCTCAGAGTTAAAATAACTATAAAAATACAGCTGTTTTAGGAAACAATTCATAGAGACACATGATCCACTGGGCACCGTGTGTACATCATACATGGAACCGATCTCTGCCGTGTGCAAAGGAAAGGCATGGTTTGAACCGATCAGCTGCCCCTCAGCCGCAGCCCCACCCTCGCCTCTCCCATTCTGATTGGGTTTCTTGAATTCAAGGGTATATGGAGACAGAACCCCTTGTGCCACCAACTCCCCCACCCTCCCAAACCCTCCTGTCCACAACCCTTCCTCCCTGCACACCCCCCCCCCCCTCCAGCCTCTCTTCTCTCTTTCTTGCTCTCTCTGTCATCTCTGTTGATGAATGGGGCCTTGCGTGTGGATTTTAATTACTGCTCTGTCGAGGTGGGAATTGGCCATGCATTAAATTGGAATGAGACACATTTTTCCCCTCAGCGGGGGAGGAAGGAGAGAGGACGGGGTGAGGTAAAAAAAGAAAGAAAGAAAAAAAGGTGTATAGGGGGGGCAGTTACTGTATTAACTGAGCCATCCAGTGGCAAAAAGTTCCCACATAACTATGAAGGGAGGCTGAGAGAACCGGAGAAAAGTGCACGTCTTTACGGTGTGGCTCTGCAAGAGGCTAGTGTGTAGAGTCTGTGTGTGTGTGTACAGTAAGTGTGTGTGTGTGTGTCTGCCGGGGCTAATCTTCAAACCACTGGACCTTTCAGCGCCACATTCTTCCCACCCACATATCCTATATTAAAATTGGGCTACAGGGAGGGCTGGCGGGCGGGCTAATCCGGCCGGAGAACCACGGCCACGTCACTATGACCCAAACATAACCATAAACAAACTCAATAAGCCCATATATAGGCATGTCACTATGACTCAGACATAACCATAAACAAACCTGATACACCCGTGTATAAGGATATATTGAGATCCGGTTGTCCAGAGCCACAGATCCGACCCCTATGCCCATATATGGTCATGTGCATATGGGACTGACCGATTTCAAACTGGGCGCACGCATCGGCAAGGATTCGGGGGAGTGCGGTGCCCGCCGTCGAGTAGTTCGGATGTGCAGTTGTCCAGGACCGCCGATCCAACCGATACACTACACCCATATATAGGCATGTCAGTATGACTCAGACATAACCATAAACAAACCTATGACGTCAGTCATCCCTATATTTGAGTAAAGTTTCAGCCCTATCCGACCTAGGAGGTTATGTATAGAGCACTTGCATGTACCCCTAACACGGCTAGCGGGGGCAGACGGAGACGTTTGAAGATGAAGGGCCATTGTGTGTGTCATTTACCACTGATTAGAAAAGACATCACACAGGTCACATTGACTTTACAGCTCTGGTATCAAGACGGCTGGAGCTTCGCAAAGGTGGCTCAAATAGTTTGAGCGTTGTGACCTTTGTGCTCGGCTGGTGTTGCATGCAGCTTGGTGTTCAGTGAAACAAAGAAAACAGGCTCCTGGTTGACTTCTGGTCTGTTTAGTTAGTCTTTCTAATTTCAGGAATTTTGGAAGAAAGTTTGCTCACTTTAACCCTATATACTTAGTTAATCAGGGTGCCCCTGGGCTCTATACTTGGTCCACTCCTTTGTTCCCTACGCTACAACAAATCTCTTCACAGAAAATAGCTGATCTACAAGCTCACAATGTGTCGCAGCTTGTGACTAAATAATAACTATACACTGGATCCATTGGAACACAAGTTATTTTTTCCATTTCCTCAAAAGTAACAGTTTTGGAGATGCAAGGTTTCCACCCGACAGAATAGTGAATAATGATACTATGGCAGGTGTCTTTGTTTTTTCAGTCCAAGGACCCCTTAGCTGAGAGAGAGAGAGAGATGAAGCAGGGACCCCCCACTACATATTGTATTAAATTGTGTTGCAGATTATTAAAGGTTTTCATAGATTTCATACATGGCTTGTTTGACAGCATTATCATGTTCATGTGCATTTTCAGACATTTAACCACTTAGTAAACTTGACCTTTCACTCTGTACTTGGTCTGCTCTTTCCCCCCATCTACACCAAACCTCTTTGCCGAAAATAGCCGATCTACTATTTTTGGCTAAAGTTCTCCTTAAAAAAAAGGGATGCTATGGATTCAAGTGGTTAATGTAAAAAAAAAAAAGATCCTATCACACAAAGATTTAGCGGCCCCCCCTGTAGTAACTCTGAGGACCCCCTAGGGGTCCCGGACCCCCTGTTGAAGACCCCTGTACTGGGGTTCACGTGGTTGATAAACCAGCTGCATGAAGTGCATGTGGTCTGTCTGGTTATATGTACCTTCTGGTCCATGTTTCCCCAGGCACACCATGCATGCATTAATCAAACTGTCCACCAGCAGCATGTGTGCTGTACCACTTTCATAAACTTTGTGTGCTATATTATTAACCCCTTATGACCCGAGGACCCGAATCTACAAATGTCTTCTAAATCCTTACAGTTTTCAGGAAAAAAATGATGTTGCTATATCAGTGGTGCTCGATGTATTTGGCCGCTGACCCCCATCTCAAAAGATTTTGTTCCAGGGACCCCCAGAAGCAAAGATTTGAGTTAAAAAATGTTCGTTTAAAAAATATCTATATTCAAAGATTTGCACGAATGTTCACGAATATAAAAAAATAGCAGATCTACAAGGTCATAGCGCAGCTTGTAGATCTGCTATTTTTGAATAGCCAACCAATGTGCTATATATTTCTAGCTGCTTTCCCGGTTTTATTGGGTTAATCTACAGTATATGAGCTGTTTTGAGGTTGTGAGCAATAATTCACTCATACCGTACCTAGCCAGTTGAGAACGTGTGCACTGGGTTGGGGGTTTGCCTATTTGTCTCTGTGTCGGGGGGGACACTGAGGCTCATACAACCCAAACTCAATGCCTTGAAGACCATTAAGAAGTTGAGTCAAGTACCCCTGAAGAGTACACAGTACAAATCTCAGGTTTGGCTCTTAGAGGAAAATATCATATTGTTCTTCACTCATTGGAAGGATCATTTCCTCCACTACACCAGCACACTGCATCATCCACGCCATTTCCCACTGAATTGCCTTTGCAGTGAATTTATGAGTTTGGGACGTTTCAAATGCAATAGGATCTTTCCCTCTTAAGCAAGGGGCAGGAGGTAAACGTATAGTGAGCCGACACATTCTCATGGCACGCTGTACACAAATCCTAGTGTTAATTTAACCACGAGTGTGTAAACATGGACCAAAATTCGACTTCAAGGGTGTAAAAATGTGAGTGTAAGAAAAAGTGTCCCTTTTCACACTCTCTTGTGTACTGTAGGCTATGCATCCAGCGGTATATACAGTACATTTTTTGTCCCCACTCCTTTGGGGTATTTTTGTCACTGTACATTGAACATAATGTGAAATTTGTCCTCTGCATTAACCCATCCTAACTATTAGGAGCAGTGGGCGCTATTAATACAGCGCCCAGGGAGCAGTTATTGGGTTAAGTGTCTTGCTCAGGCACACTTCGAATCTTATAGGCTGCGCAAGGCACGGGGTTGAACCGAGGACCTTCTGATACCCAGACGGCCCACTCTACCCAGTCAGCTATGGCCACCAGCTACCGCAGCAGCCGTCTATGTGGGTCTGAGTAACAGAGAACTGATATAGAGATGAGTGTAAACGCATTTTCTTTTAATCATTGACCTGCCCCTGATAAGATCTTGTCCTGAAATGTCTCCTATAATCAGACACTCGTGCCCTGACTTGATCTCAGCTATACTGTGTTCATTTAACTCTGAACCAAGGGGGCCCCGGTATAGGGTCCTTTTTGGTTCCATTTGTACACTGTCTGTTTACAGGCCATCAGAGGTCCATTTGGTTCCATCTGAATACTCTCAGAGTTAAATAAATGTATCTTTAGAAGACCTATGCATCCAGACACTGTACTTTTCGTGGGGATTTGGGAGCGCGTTGATGAGCACATCCACGTTGACCATTGGTCCTCCTGGACATAATGTAACATGATGATCACATGATCCGCTAGGAGGTTGCAGGGGTCGGCCCGGGTCATCCGTAGTCAGCTGATAGGATGAACCCACCTCTGTGATAACACGGCAGACGGGCAAAGGACAGAAACGCGTGATCTGGCAAACAACAGCATGACTTCTCCAATAGATGTCTCTTTTCATTTAGTCTTTCTATCTTTCTTTCTTTCTTTCTGTCTTTCTTTCCCCTTAGCGATCAATTATTACTGTCCTTCTCTGATAGACGCTGCTAGCTTGTTCTCCCCCTCACAGCTTGTCTAAAGCGCAGTGCTTGAGTCGCTGTTCAGTGAATTATTGATTTGTTGCTGTTGCGATCTTGAGGACACCTATAGGACCCTGAGAGTTTCTTAAACCTGTTCATCTGGAAACATATTAGCAGGCACACAAAAACAAACTGCATGTGGCAATTCTTGTAGCGTGTGTAATTTAGTATGCTTTGCAAAAACAAAACAAAACAAAACTAATCATTCAGACGGTACACTTGCTTAAAGAAGTTGCAGGATGTCATTTATAACCTGCTGCTTTAATACTGTTCTTTACATTTCTTTATTGTGCCTCTGAGTTAAATGAAGTCGAATTATTTTTGTTTCCATGCAGTTAAAAAAGAGACACACGCAGGTACTGTACTGTACAGGCCAGGATAGGGTTTATAGGGCACAGGTCAAGGGTCACGGAGCAGCACAGCCGCTTTCAATTTCCTGGTACGTCTTTCTTCTCTTTCCTCTGTCTTTCCTCTCTGCTTCTGCATCTAGTTCCCCTCCTTCACTTATTTTTATTTCTCTCCTCCTCTTTTTCCTCAGGTCCCTCCCTCTGTCTCTCCCTCCCTCCCTCCCTCCCTCCCTCCCTCCCTCCCTCCCTCCCTCCTCTTCACATCCTCACTCTGTTAATGGAGCGCTGGCAGTGAGCCAAGGGGAGCCTTGCTCTCTAGGTCTTCCCTCCTTGGCAGAGCTCCCAGAACGTGTGTTGGTTTATGTGTGTGTGTGTGTGTGTGTGTGTGTGTGTGTGTGTGTGTGTGTGTGTGTGTGTGTGTGTGTGTGTGTGTGTGTGTGTGTGTGTGTGTGTGTGTGTGTGTGTGTGTGTGCGCGCGCGCTCTCTCTCTCATAATCACCGCCATTCAGCACCTCGCCGGAGTGTGTCCGTGTTTACACGAGTGGGGTCAGGGAGCAGGCAACAACTCTCTCTCTCTCTTTCTCTCTCTCTCTCTCTCTCTCCCTCTCTCTCTCTCTCCTTCACTCCTGAAACATACACACACATGCGCACGGAGGTGACAGCGGTCAGGGAGCAGTGTGACAGTAGATCATGCGACTGACACTGGCAAAAATGAGAAATGTACAGATGTCACCGGTTCACTCTTAGGCCTGTTTCACACAAAGTTGTGCGCCGGTGTCTAGCTCCAAAAACAGCAGATCTACAAGCTCACAACACGTCACATCGTGACAAATTGTCAGCTTGTAGATCTGCTATTTTGGGCAACCGACACCGGTGCACATTGAAGTATAGGCTACGTTCATAAGCAGTAACACAACTATGGGCAGAGGTTTTAAAAGAGAAGTTAAAGACAGGAATATCAAATGCATAACATATACGAAAGGGTCTTCTGTACTGTAGGTTATCATTCATTCAGTTATTCAACGACTTATTCAATGACACTTGAGTCACAAGGGCCTTTCAAATAGTCAAATATACCGTATTCTGTATACAATAACCTGGCTGAGCACATGGTTATTGTGTTAAACTCTCTTTCCACAGCAATATTCAGAATCATATTTTTATGAGTACAGAGATATATTCTGATTGTTATATGTAGACACACTCATCACATTAGCTTCCAGGGCCAGAGTGGTGATATAATCCTTGGTCCTTGGTCTGCCCCGTGGCCTCCTTCCAGCTGGATGTGCCCCGAAGATGCCCAAGAGGAACCCATATCTAGATGCCCCAACCACCTTAACTGGCCTTTTCAACGTAATGGAGCAGTGCCTCCGAGTCTCTCCCGGGTAACTGAGTTTCTTACCCTATCCCTAAGCAGTACTTTTACTCAAGTACTGTACTTATGTACAATTTTGAGGTATTTTTTACTTTACTGGAGTATTTCCAATTTTCAGTACTTTTACTTCTACTCCACTACAATTATTTGAAAACTTTAGTTAGTTAAAATTGTATTTTATTATTACAAAACATCCATTACCCACTTCAGCCCTATATACATTTCGGCCATTAGAAAATAGCCGATCTACAAGCTCACAGTGCGTCGCGATAAGACGCGTTGTGAGCTTGTCTGCTATTTTCAAAATATCTTTATACATTTTATACATTTGAAAACTTGTGAAATGGGACATTCTGCATAATGAGTACTT